>NC_053026.1:352332214-352445160 GCF_003073215.2 Triticum urartu
GCTCTGATACCAATTGAAAGGATCGAGAAGAGGTGTCTAGAGGGGGGTGAATAGACTCTTAGCAAGAAAAGTTGCAGTTTTTGAATTCTTTAAGATGAAGTGGAGTTTTAGCACAAGTTCAAACATTCACAATACATATCAAGCAAGCATGACAATAGTATATAAGCAGCGGAAATTAAATCATGCAAGTTGCAAGAATGTAAAGGGATGGGATTGGAGTGTGCAAACGCAATTGGAGACACGGAGATTTTTGGCGTGGTTCCAATAGGTGGTGCTATCGTACATCCACGTTGATGGAGACTTCAACCCACGAAGGGTAATGGTTGCGCGAGTCGACGGAGGGCTCGACCCACGAAGGGTCCACGAAGAAGCAACCTTGTCTATCCCACCATGGCCATCGCCCACGAAGGACTTGCCTCACTAGGGTAGATCTTCAAGAAGTAGGCGATCTCCTTGCACGTACAAACTCCTTGGTTCAACTCCACAATCTTGACGGAGGCTCCCAAGTGACACCTAACCAATCTAGGAGACACCACTCTCCAAAAGGTAATATATGGTGTGTTGATGATAGTCTCCCCAACACTCAGCTCTCTCTCATGGGATTGGATTTGGTAGAAAGATGATTTGAGTGGAAAGCAACTTGGGAAAGGCTAGAGATCAAGATTTATGTGGTTGGAATGGAATATCTTGACCTCAACACAAGTGTAGGTGGTTCTCTCTCAGAAAATGTATGTTGGAAGTGTAATCATATTCTGATGGCTCTATCCTCAAATGAAGGGTGGGTGGAGGGGTATATATAGCCTCCACACAAAATCTAACCATTACAGACAAATCACAAAACTTGGTGGGACCGAATCATAAAACTTAGTCAGATCGATTTGGTTCATAATGTGACCGTTAGGCATTTTTGTGGGACCGACATGATCAACTCGGTGGTACCGATGTGCTAGGGTTAGGGTAAAGCCTCATCTCGGTTGTACCGATTACACAAACTCGGTGGGACCGATTTTGGTAATAAGCTAAACAGAGAGTTGGCAAAGCAAACTCAGTGGGACCAATTTCGTATTTCGGTGGGACCGAAATTAATGCAATAGGCAACAAAGAGTTTACAAACCCATCTCGGTGAGACCAAGATCCCTATCGGTGGGACTGGATTGGTTAGGGTTTCTGGTAGTGGCTATGTCAAGAGAAGTCGATGGCGCCGGATAGAAAATTTCGGTGGGGCCGAGTTTGACTTTTGGTTTGGGACATATGTGGATGTGAGAAACTGGTTGAGGGTTGTGTAGCATATCACTAAGCACTTTGAGCAAGCAAGCCATTAAGAAACACCTCATCCCCTCATAATAGTATTGGCTTTCCTATGGACTCAATGTGATCTTGGATCACTAAAATGAAAAATGTAGAGTCCTGAGCTTTGAGCTTGAGCCAATCATTTGTCCTTATCATCTCGAAAGGGTTCCACATCCTCTAGTCCATTCCACTCCATTGTTGAACTTATCTGAAGCATACTAGATGAAAGCATTAGTCCAACAAGAGATATGTTGACATTAATTACCAAAATCACCAAGGGAGCACTTGTGCTTTCAACTTGATAATTCTTATGCTTGTGGCCAAGATGCCAATATGAATTATGCTTATGGAGATGTACTTGCTATAGTTCCTTATGTTAAGAATGAAATTGTTGCTATTGCACCCATACATGATAGTCCCATTATCTTTTTGAATTCTCCCAACTACACTATATTGGAGAAATTTGCACTTATTAAGGATTACATTGATGGGTTGCATTCTACCATTGCACATGATGATTTTCATGAATATAATATGCATGTGCTTGCTTCTCCTACTTGCAATTATTATGAGAGAGGAACTACATCTCCACCTCTTTATGTTTCCCACATGATAAAATTGCAAGAAACTGCTTATGCTATGTATTGGCCTTTACTTGATGTGCATGAATTGTTCTTGTATGACATGCCGATGCATAGGAAGAGAGTCAGATTTCGTCATTGCATGATATATGTTGCTTTGTGCTCACTACTAAATGCCAAATCATTGTTAATTAAAATTGGCTTTGATATACCTTGGGATCCAGGTGGATCCATTACTTGAGCACTTTATGCCTAGCTTAACGGCTTTAAAGAAAGCGCTGCCAGGGAGACAACCCAGAAGTTTTAGAGAGTCATTTCTTTCTTTTGAGTGACTTTATAAAGTTTAAAAACAAAAAAATATAGAGGGTAACTTCAAAACTTTTTCACAAAAGAGAAGCGATTGGAAGTTATGCATTGGAGAAGTGAGGGTCGACCTTGAACACTTGTGTTCATGCTCATGGAAACAATGTATAATATTTCATGAAGATTCTCACAAAAATAATTATCCCCTTGTACAATTCCATTGTATTATAAAAATAATGTGCCAAGATTTGCCTTTAGGATGAGTAGATTGCTTGTTGGTATGTGTGGTGCAAAAATAGAATCTTTGGTTGTAGTCTGCGATTTTACATTTTTTACTGGAATGCCGAAAGTTTCTGAAACTTTTTGCACACTCTTGCTATACATATTTTGTATTTTATCCTAATTTTTCAGAATTTTTGGAGTAGCAGAAGTATGGTGAATGTTCAGATTACTACAAAGTGTCATGTTTAAGACAGATTTTGTTTTTGATGCATTGTTTTGCTTGTTTTGATGAAACTATTGATTATATCAGTGGAATAAGCCGTGAAAAGACATATCACAGTAGCTAAAATGCAAAAACAAAATATGAATTGGTTTGCAATAGTACTTAGAGTAGTGATTTGCTTTATTATACTAATGAATCTTACCGAGCTTTCTGTTGAGTTTTGGGTGGATGTAGTGATCAAAGATCGAGGAGGTCTCGATATGAGGAGAAGGAGGAGAGGCAAGAGCTCAAGCTTGGGGATTCCCAAGGAACCCCAAATAAATATTCAAGGAGACTCAAGCGTCTAAGCTTGGGGATGCCCCGGAAGGCATCCCATCTTTCTTCAACAAGTATCAGTATGTTTTCGTTCTTGTTTCGTTCATGTGATATGTGTGAATCTTGGAGCGTATTTTGTGTTTAGTTTTAATTTTTTTTATTTTATGCACCATGATAGTATGAGATAGTCCATGGTTGATTTATAGAATGCTCATTGCACTTCACTTATATCTTTTGAGTGTGTCTTTATAGAATGCTTCATGTGCTTCACTTATATCATTTGAAGTTTGGATTGTCTGTTTCTCTTCACATAGAAAACCGTTGTTTGTAGAATGCTCTTTTGCTTCACTTATATTTTTTAGAGCATGATATTTTTTTAGAAAGAACTAAACTCTCATGCTTCACTTATATCTATTTAGAGAGTCAAAAGGAATTGTTCAATTGCATGGTTAGTCATAAAATCCTACATAAAACTTGTGGATCACTAAATATGATATGTTTGATTCCTTGCGATATAGAGATGGAATGTGTGGGAGGTACTAGTAAACGGTTGTGGTTAGTAAGAATATTGGTGTTAAGGTTTGTGATTCCTGAAGCATGCATGTATAGTCTCTCGTTATGCTATGAAGTTGGAGCATGATTTATTATTGATTGTCTTCCTTATGAGTGGCGGTCGTGGACGAGCGATGGTCTTTTCCTACCAATCTATCCCCCTAGGGGCATGCATAGTAGTAATTTGCTTCGAGGGCTAATAAACTTTCGTAATAAGTATATGAGTTCTTTATGACTAATGTGGGTCCATGGATTATACGCACTCTTACCTTTCCGCAATTTGCTAGCCTCTACGGTACCGTGCATTACCCTTTCTCACCTCGAGAGTCGGTGCAAACTTCGTAGGTGCATCCAAACCCCGTGATATGATACGCTCTATCACACATAAGCCTTATTATATCTTCCTAAAAATAGCCACCATACCTACCTATTATGGCCTTTCCATAGCCATTCCGAGATATATTGCCATGCAAATTTCACCGCTTCCATTTTGATGACTTGAGCATTCATTGTCATATTGCTTTGCATGATCATATAGTTGACATAATATTTGTGGCTCAGTCACCGTTCATCATTTTTCATACATCTTACGCTAGATCATTGCACATCCTGGTACACTGCCAGAGGCACTCATATAGAGTCATATTTTGTTATAGGTATCGAGTTGTAATATTGAGTTGTTAGTAAATAGAAGTGTGATAATCATCATTTTTCATTATTAGTGCATTGCCCCAGTGAGGAAAGGATGATGGAGACTATGATTCCCCCACAAGTCGGGATGAGACTCCAGACAATGAGAGAAAAAAAAAGGAAAAAGAAAAAAAGAAAAAAAAGAAAAAAAAGAGAAGGGGCATGCTAGTTCCACATTTGTGCTTCAAAGTAGCATCATGTTTTTCACATGGAGAGTCTCCTATGTTGTCACGTTCATATACTAGTGGGAATTTTCCATTATAAAATTAGATGCACACCCACTGAGTTTTCATATTGAGCTTTCATACACTTATAGCTCTTAGTGTGTTCATTGCATGGCAATCCCTACTCCTCGCATTGATATCAATTGATGGGCATCTCCAAAGCCCGTTGGTTAGCCGATTCGGTGTGAGACTTTCTACATTTTTGTCTTCTTTATATTTACCCATATCATCATACTCTATTCCACCCATAGTGCTATATCCATGGCTTGCGCTCATGTATTGCGTGAGGGTTGAAAAGGCTGAAGCGCGTTAAAAAGTATGAACCAATTGCTTGGCTTGTCATCGGAGTTGTGCATGATAAATACCTTGTCTTAAGAAGACAGAGCATGACAAGACTATATGATTTTGTAGGGATAGCTTTCTTTAGCGTTGGTATTTTGAAAGACATGATTGTTTGTTGGGATGCCTGAGTATTGATGTCTTTATGTCAAATTATAGACTATTGCTTTGAATCACTTATGTCTTAATATTCATGCCATGATTAGACATATGATCAAGTTTATCCTAGGTAGCATTCCACATCAAAAAATATCTTTTTTATCATTTACCTACTCGAGGATGAGCGGGAATTAAGCTTGGAGATGCTGATACGTCTCCGTCATATTTATAATTTTTTATTGTTTCATTCCAATATTATACAACTTTCACATATTTTTCGCCAACTTTTTATATGATTTATTGGACTACCTATTGATCCAGTGCCTAGTGCCAGTTCCTGTTTGTTGCATGTTTTTTGTTTCGCAGAAAATCCTTATTAAACAAAGTCCAAACGCGATGAAAATTTACGGAGAATTATTTTGGAATATTTATGATTTTTGGGAGGTGTAATCAACGCAAATGGGGGCCCACAGTGACCACAACCCACCAGAGCGCGTCAGGCACCCCCTGGCACGCACAGGTATCTTGTGCCCTCCTCGAAGGTTGGTTGGGGCCCTTCTTCTGGCGTAAGAAAGATAATTTATGGGGAAAATGTGTAAAATTTCAGCTCAATCGGAGTTAGGGATCTCCGGAAATTTAAGAAACCGTGAAGGGCGAGATCTGGGAACACGAAACAGAAGAGAACAGAGAGGGAGATCCAATCTCGGAGGGGCTGCCGCCCCTCCGCCTCCATGGAGGCCATGAACCAGAGGGGGAACTCTCCTCGCATCTAGGGGGAGGCCAAGGAAGAAGAAGGAGGGGGGCTCCCTCCCCCTCTCTCCCGGTGGCGCCGGAACGCCGTCGGGTTAAGGATCGTGACGGCGATCTACATCAACAATCTTACTACCGTCAACACCAACTTTCTCCCCCTCTATGTAGCGGTGTAACACCTCTTCTCCCCACTGTAATCTCTACTTAAACACTTCGCTCAACTCCATATATTATTTCCTAATGATCTACGGTTATCCTATGATGTTTGAGTAGATCCGCTTTGTCCTATTGGTTAATCATGATCTTTTTTGGTATGATTGTATATTTTATTCATGGTGTTGTCCTACGGCGCCCTCCGTCTCGCGCAAACGTGAGGGGGCCATGATGAGGGGGCCATGATTCGCTTATGGTGGGTCGCAAGAGTGACAGAAGATTAAATCCGAGAAAGTGGGTTGTCGCGTACGGGATAAAGAGGAATTGATACTACTTAATGCTATGGTTGGGTTTTGATTGCAGCTTGAAGCTATGTCGGTATATCCCCAAAGAGGAAGGCATGATGTAGCACAGCGACGGTAGGTACTCCCCTCAGTGATGAAACCAAGGTTATCGAACCAGTAGGATAACCAAGCAACAACACGTAAACGGCACCTGCACACAAATAACAACTACTCGCAACCCGACGAATTAAAGGGGTTGTCAATCCCTTTCGGGTAACGGTGCCAGAAATTGGCAAAACTGACGTGAATAAATTGTAGTAGATTGATAGATTGAATGCCAAATAAAATAATTAAGAATAAATTGCAGCAAGGTATTTTTGTACTTTTGGTTTAATAGATCTGAAAATAAAAGCAAGGAAAAGTAAATCGCAAAGGAAAATAATATGAGAAAGAGACCCGGGGGCCATAGGTTTCACTAGTGGCTTCTCTCGAGAAAAATAGCAAATGGTGGGTAAAAAATTTACTGTTGGGCAATTGATAGAACTTAAAATAATCATGACGATATCTAGGCAATGATCATTACATAGGCATCACGTCCAAGATTAGTAGACCGACTCCTGCCTACATCTACTACTATTACTCCACACATCAACCGTTATCCAACATGCATCTAGTGTATTAAGTTCATGGGGAAACGAAGTAATGCAATAAGAATGATGGCATGATGTAGACAAGATCTATCTATGTAGAGATAGACCCCATCGTTTTATCCTTAGTAGCAACGATACATACTTGTCGGTTGCCCTTCTATCACTGGGATCAAGCACCGTAAGATCGAACCCTCTACAAAGCACCTCTTCCCATTGCAAGATAAATAGATCAAGTTGGCCAAACAAAACCCAAATATTGGAGAAGAAATACGAGGCTATAAGCAATCATGCATATAAGAGATCAAAAAAACTCAAATAACTTTCATGGATATAAAATGATAGATCTGATCATAAACTCAAAGTTCATCCAATCCCAACAAACACACCGCAAAAAGAGTTACATCATATGGATCTCCAAGATACCATTGTATTCAGAATCAAACGAGAGAGAGGAAGCCATCTAGCTACTAACTAAGGACCTAAAGGTCTACAAAGAACTAGTCACGCATCATCGGAGAGGCACCAATGGAAGTGGTGAACCCCTCCGTGATGTTGTCTAGATTTGATCTGGTGGTTCTAGACTCTGCGGCGGCTAGAATTGATTTTCGTCGAGTCCCCTAGGGTTTCTGGAATATTGGGGTATTTATAGAGCAAAGAGCCCGTCCGGGGGCACCCGAGATGGGCACAACCCACCAGGGCGCGCCTGGGCCTCCTGGTGGGTTGTGCTCCCTTGGAGCACCCCCAAGCACTGCCTTGGCCCATTGGGTGTCTTTTGGTCCATAAAAAATCTCTGTAAAGTTTCGTGGCATTTTGACTCTGTTTGGTATTGATTTCCTGCGATGTAAAAAACATGCAGAAAACAGCAGCTGGCACTTGGCACTATGTCAATAGGTTAGTACCAAAAAATGATATAAAATGACTACAAAATGATTATAAAACATCCAAGATTGATAATATATTAGCATGGAACAATCAAAAATTATAGATACGTTGGAGACATATCAGCATCCCCAAGCTTAACTCCTGCTCATCCTCGAGTAGGTAAGTGATAAAAACAGAATTTTTGATGTGGAATGCTGCCTAACATGTCATATCATATTCTTTTCTTTATAGCATGGACATTTGGACTTTTATGTTGTTCAAAGCAATAGTCTAGTTTTAACATGATAACTTAAATACTCAAGCATATCAACAAGCAACCATGTCTTTCAAAATATCAACGCTAAAATAAGCTATCCCTAGCCCATCATGCTTAATCATTGATCCATTCATGAAACACACTCGCATATTAACTACACCCAATACTCAAGTACGATCATAGTGCCTCCTAGTTGGTGCTTCATAAGAGAAGATGGAGACTCAAATTCAAAATAAAAATTGCATAAAGTAAAATAAAGACCCTTCGTAGAGGAAATTAGGGATTTGAAGAGGTGTCGGAGCTCAAAGAGAAAAACTTAGAGGTAAAAATATTTTGGGAGGTGTGCCTTTCCCACCAACGAAAACAACTTAGAGTTCCCAACACTTTCCATGCTAGATATATCATAGGCGGTTCCCAAATAGAAATTAAAGTTTATTCCTTTTTCAACCATACTTTAACTTTCCATGGCTAACTGTATCCACGGGTGCCTTCCATACCAACACTTTCCAAGGAATTTATTATTTGACAACATAAAGTAAATTCATTTTTAATTTCGGGACTGGGCATCCCTAATACCTTTGCCTTACTCTCGTGCAATGACAAGTGAATAAACACTCATCGTGAGAATAACACATCTAGCATGGAAAATATTAGCCACCCCTCACCGCCTTGTTAGTGGCACAAGCACACAAAAGAGAAATTTATTTTGAATATTAGAGATGGCACATACAAATTTGCTTAGAACGGCAAAAGAATACCACATATAGGTAGGTATCGTGGACTCATGTGGGAAAACTGGTTTAAAGGATTTTGGATGCACAAGTAGTGATCATACTTAGTGCAAAATGAAGGCTAACAAAAGATTGAAAAGCGACCAACCAAGAAACGAATAATCTCATAAGCGAGCATTAAGCATAATTAACATCGAATAATGCACCACAAGTAGGATATAAGTTCATTGCATAATTATTGACTTTCATGCTTGCATAGGGAATCACAAACCTTAACACCAATATTCTTACTAAAGCATAACTACTCATCAACATGACTCACATATCACATCATCATATCTCAAAACTATTACTAAGAATCAAGTTTATTTTGTCGAATGATCTTCATGAAAGTTTTTATTATATCCTTCTTGGATATCTATCACTTCGGGACGAATTTTCATGTGTTGCTTTTGATAAGCTCAAAAAAATATAAGTGAAGATCATGAGCATAAAATTTCTTTCTCTTAAATTAATTTAAGTGAAGCAAGAGAGAATTTCTTAAAAAAGTTACTAACTCTCAAATAAATCTAAGTGGAGCAAGAGAGCATTTCTTCAAAAATACTAAAGCACACCATGCTCAAAAAGATATAAGTGAAGCACTAGGGCAAGTCCATAGCTCATAAAAATTAAAGTGAAGCATAGAGAGCAATTCTAACAAGTCATGACACAATTTTGGCTCTCTTAAATAGGTGTGTCCAGCAAGGAATCAAGACTTAAAACACAAAATAAAACAAGCAAAGACTCATATCATACAAGACGCTCCAAGCAAAACACATAGTATGTGATGAATAAAAATATAGCTTCGAGTAAAATACCGATGGTCGTTAGAAGAAAGGGGGGATGCCACTCGGGGCATCCCCAAGCTTAGTTGCTTGCTCTCTTTTGGATAATAGCTTGGGATGCCGGGGCATCCCCTAGCTTAGGCTCTTCTTACTCCTTATTCCTTCATCCATCATAAGATAACCAAAAACTTGAAAACTTCAATCACACAAAACTCAACAAAATCTTTGTGAGATCCGTTAGTATAAGAAAGCAAATAACTACTATAATTACTGTAGCAAACCAATTCATATTTTGTTTTTTTGCATTATATCTACTGCATTCCAACTTTTCTATGGACAAAACTCATCAAAGAAAACTATAGAGCCATCAAAACAAGCACACAATGCAAAGAAAACAGAATCTATCAAAAACAGAACAGTCTATAGCAATCTGGATATTTAGAATACTTATGTAACTCCAAAAACTCTGAAAAATTAGGAAGGCCTGGAAAATTTGTATATTAATCTACTGCAAAAGGAATTGGTATTTTATCGCTCTCTGGTTAAAATGAAAATTATTTTCGCTAGCACAAAAGTTTCTGTTTTTTCAGCAAGATCAAACAACTGTCACCCAAGAAGATCCTAAAGGCTTTACTTGGCACAAACACTAATTAATACACAAAAAACACAACCATAACATTATCATAATTGTTCTAACACTCAAGAACAGAAAGAAAAAAAGCAAAAATAAATTTTATTCATTGGGTTGTGTCCCAACAAGCGCTATAGTTTTATGCCCTTAGCTAGGCATAAAGCAACGATCTAAGTGTTGTCATCCTTCTTCTTAATTCCCTTACAGGTGTTTTCATCATGGGGTTTTGTAGAAACAACATAAAACATATTGTCCATAGAAACTTTAGCATTATTAAGTTGCCCATTATCATAACCGCGTTGATTTCCGGTAACAATGCAAGAGTAATGTTGTTTAACATTATTAAAAACTTGTTGAATTACATCTAGAATGAGGACTTCCTTTTTAAGATTCTCATCAAAGATTTTATTATCCCCAAGCAAATGTCTTAACGCATAATCACTATTGTAAAGAATTTCATCTATCACGGGCTTTTCACGATTCATACCATAGAAATCAAAGATTTTCCTAGCTTCTCATATGATATAGTCAAACTCATTCATAAGAACGAGAGTGGCCAACTTTTTAGCCTTAAGATTCTTTATAACGGGAAGCTCAAAAACAATCTTTGCAAAGTAGGATGGGTACGGATAAATTTACTTTGAAGTTTCAGAACTAGTGCTGAAATAGCATCCGCATAAGATCTAGTGGTTCTAAGTATAGGAGCATCATCAAGACTTAGATTTCCCACACAATTGAAAAATTCTTGGATACGTTCCTTTCCCATAACATTACCTTGCCCCAAGATAAAAGTTTTAGCATCCAGACTGCCCATACGTCCAATCTTAGGAGTTACGCCATCATCTGTTAGTGTCATACCGAAATCACTCATGATTGCAAGTAACAGATAGATCTAATGAGAAAACGGCGAACGAAAAAGAGGGCAAATAAAATGGCAAATTTTTATGAAGTGGGGGAGACGAAAACGAGAGGCAAATGGCAAATAATGTAAATTGCGAGGATATGAGATTTGTGATTAGGAACCTGGTATATGTTGAAGATCCTCCCCGGCAATGGCGCCAGAAATTCCTTTTGATTGTGGCTTGAAGCTACGTCGGTATTTCCCCAAAGAGGAAGGGATGATGCAGCACAACGATGGTAGGTGTAACATCCCAAATTTCCAATTTGGAATGTTATACATAGATCATTCATGCATATCATATTTTGCTGTATTTCGTTTCGCGATCATCAAAATTCTAAGCAACTCAAGGACCCTCGAAGAGAGTTGGGGATTTCACTGTTTTCATATTTGAATTCTATCAAATATTGAAACAAGGATTTTTGGTTTTAATTATTTTTCTCTTCGGAAATATTTCTGTAACATCCCAAATTTTCAATTTGGAATGTTATCCATAGATCATTCTTGCATATCATATTTTATTGCATTTCGTCTTGCGATCCTTGAAATCCTAAGCAACTCACGGACCCTCGGAGAGAGTTGGGGATTTCCCCGGTTTTCAAATTTGATTTTATCAAATTTCGAAACGAGGATTTTGGTTTTAATTATTTTTCTCTCAGAAAATATTTCTTATTAATATATGAGAGGAGATAATATGACTTCTCCGAAATAAATGAAATATTGGAGGAAAAATATTAGAATCAATTTTTTCTTTTATTTGGATTTTATTTGCAATTTTGGTTGCATTAGAAAAATTGCACGTTTTCAAAATTGCATTTTAGGGCCAAGAAAATGTTCATCTCGTTCTAAATATTTTATTTAGACGGAGAAAATTTGTTTTGGCATTTTTAGAATTTTATTTTATTTTCTAAGATTTTTCAGAGTTTCGGCGGAATTATTTAAAAAAAATGCGCCAAGGCCTAGCTGGGCCGAAGCCCAGCGCCGGCCCACCTCACCCTGCGTCGCCGTCTCCTAGCGGGAGACCGCCGCCGCCGCCGCCGCCGAACCGGAGTCCGGCTCGGACTCCGTTTCCCCGCGCCGTGCCCCCTCCCCCAAGGCACTACCCCCCTCCTTAAAAGCCGACCCCGCCGCCCCTTGGAGCCGCCACCATGCACCGCGAGCCACTGACCCCGCCGCCGCAAGCCGCCACGCCGCCCGTCACCGCTGCCGCGTCGCCTCGCCGCCCTGTGCCGCTGCCGCGCCGCCCCTCGCCGCGAGTCGCTGTCGTCGCCCGTTGCCCGCGCCGCCACCGCCCCGCGTTGCGCCGCCCCTCTCCGGAGCCGCCGCCGTGCCAGACCTCGCCGGAGGTTAGCGCCGTTCGGTTTTTTTAGAAAACCGGTTCGGTTTTCGTTAGAAAACCCTAGTCGTTTTTTTGGTTCGCCATTTTTTTCTTTCGGTTTTTCGTTTAGTGGACGCTCGTCCGGATGTTCATTTTTAACAAACGGTTTTCGCTCGTTAGTTACAGATAACGAACGCTCGTTCGTTAGCCTGTTCGTCAGTTTTCTTTTATCGGATTAATCCGTGATTATTTCTGATCGCGATTTTTGATCCGATTTTCGTTCTAGTTTATCTTTTCACTCGTTTATCGGAATCAGGCGATTCAAGCGCCTAGATCTTCTTCTCGAGACCCTCTTTCCATTTAACCAACTTAAACAAGATTTTTCTACTGTAAAATTTGACCTAGGTCCAGATTAGTAAACGGATCTTGTTTCTTTCGCCGTTTGAGTTTCGTTGCTCCGTTTGATTTGATTCTTTTTGCAAACCGGAGTTCTTAAGTTGAACTTTCTGGTTAGATCTTTTTATTTGAGATTTACCCGTGTTTCTTTGCTTGATTGCTTATGTATGTTATTGTTTGTTTGCGATAGAATTCCCGCAGTGCGAAGCATGTTATTTGGAGTCTCTAGGTTATGCGGATCGTCAGCAAGGCAAGTAACACTTTGATCATACCCCTTTATCACCTAGTTTTTATGCATTAGTTCCAATCCTCAAACATTGCATGTTTAGGATGTCATTAACATATGGGTTGGGAAGTAGTTGATGAGGTAGAACCTATTACCCTGTTACATTCAAACCCTTGGGAGTTACTTCTACGCGTTGCTTATATTGCTATGCTATGCTCGTAGACGTGGTTTGGGTGAGTGAAATCCATGACAGATGTGAGATTGTTAATTAATGGTTCAACTTAAGGTGGCAACTTAAATACACATCTGGGTGGATTGAGGCACCTAGAGTACCCAGTGTTGCCTGTATTTTTTTGGAAATCCCGGAGTACCCGTGTGATCTTCCTATGGACCGCCACCCAGGCTCAAAGGGAACTGAGATTATTCATGCTAGAAACTTCCGTGTGCAGCCACAAGCTATTATGGGCTCTAGCATAGTTGAGTAAGTTATGTGAAGCTCTTGAAGAGGTGGATCAGCAGGTAGTGGGATTGTAGGTTTGGTATGGTCTGCCCAGAGTAGAGAGTTAATGTTTCTGAAAGACTGTGTCTCGGTCATTCATTTCTCAAACACCATGTAGTGCGAGAAATCCAATGGAGGAGATCGAGTCTTGTGGGGAAAAGTGTGCAAACCTCTGCAGAGTGTATAAACAAATCATGGTTAGCCATGTCCCCGGTTATGGACAAATCTTGAGTATCTAGTACTTGGAGTATCTTAAGTATCTCATCACTCTAATTCAATATTGTTGGGTTGATAATTACTTTAATTGGGATTGAGTTGGAGGAACCTTCTCAATGATGTTTCAACTACCATGATAGTTAAAATAAAATCTATTCCTTTGTTGTAGGGAAAAATTGGCTTTTCGCAAAACTATAACCATAGAGCTTTCCACCAGCCAAGTATGCATGTAGTGATAGCATTATTCTGTTCTTGCTCTACTGTGTTATTTTGCCAGCATATTCCATGTGCTGACCCGTTTCGGCTGCAACGTTTATGTTGCAGACTTTTCAAACGAGGAGTAAGGTTCGTTAGGTCGTTGCCGTGCAGCTCAGCTATGCCGTTGGAGTTGATGGACTCACTTTATCTTCCAAGCCTTCCGTTGTTATCGTATTAGATGGCCTTAAGCCATATTTATTGTAATAAGCTCTCTTTGGAGACATTCGATGTAATAAGTGTGTGATTGCTACTCTGTTATAAATCCTCGAGTACTATGTGTGTCAGCATTACCGATCCAGGGATGACACTGAAGCACAGAGACTTGACCGTTGTAGGTCGGGTCGCTACAAGATGGTATCAGAGCACACGCTGAGTGTAGGACACGACCACTAAGCTACAACCATAGATCACTATTCTCTTCTCATTTCTGACTCCTCTCCATTTTCTACTCTTTAGGATGGCGGATGCAAGGAACAAGTTTGCACAACCGGAGGAAGAATCACCTTTTGGACGACACCTGAAGGAAGTCACTAGGTACCTGAACATAGGAATACCAAGCTTCACCGGGACTTACAATGCCACTTTACCAGAAGAGGAGCGATGGATGATTCAAGTTCAAGTTCCACGAAGGACATTCACCCCAGTCACTAAACCCATAGAGTTTTCCTTCGATGCACCAACCTACAGTCTAGTAAAGAGTATGGCAGCTCACATCACCGTGGGACGCATTGGAGAAGTTTATCAAAAGGAGCTTAAAGACACTATCTACCAGATTTGTGGGTGCCGAGATGAGCAATGGGAGATGATCAGCACCAACAAGGATAGATCAATCGCAGCTTTCATCCAGGAACTAAACCAACACATTCGACGCCAGGAGAATCAGATGTGCGCAGGCATGATAGATCTGAAGAAGGCAATGACTAGGATTGCAGAACTGGAGGAAGAACTCAAGGCTACACGTGAAGATTATGAGGAGGAAATCGCCGTACTAGTGGAGAAGAATGATGACCTGATTAAGAAGATCGGAATACTCATGGGAGACCCCACACCAGTAGAAGAAGACGAATAACCCAAGGAGATTCGCCCGGAGGACTACATCATCATCGACGACACCGACTCAGACCTGAGCGATGATGACTTTGAAGACGAAGCTGGAGCAGATATCATGGAGTCTGCAACCGAGGAATATTTTTAGTAGACCACCATATCAGTAGTAGTATTCCACCATGTAAATAGAATAGCCCGAGCACTTTCGCGATAGTTAGACCGATTGTATGACTTGATTGATTGATTGAGTGAAATGTTTGTGTTTGTCTCATGTGCATATGGGTAGTGCTTTCTCATTAGACCTCATTCTATTCTAATCTCTCCCCTCTAAACCCATCAGATGCCTCCGAGACATGACCCCGGATTTGCATTCCCACCGGAGCTCACTCAGTTGATTCAGCAGTAGAATACCCTGATGCAGTTGTTAGTTCAGAACCAACGCAACAACAACAACAATCCACCACCACCACCAGTTGACAACTTAGCCCGTTTTCTGAGGTTGCAAACGCCGGTGTTTTCCAGTAGCACCGAGCCTATAGTAGCAGATGATTGGCTCCGCAGGATTGGAAGGGAGTTAACCACTGCAGGATGTACTGATGCTGGGAAGGTGCGTTTTGCCGCACATCAGTTGGATGGACCAGCAGCATCATGGTGGGAGAATTACACTGTCACCTGCCCTATAGCCACGGTGACATGGGACCAATTTCAGCAGGCCTTCCGTACATCCCATGTCTCAACTGGAGCCATGAATTTGAAGAAGCGTGAGTTTCACAACTTACGCGAGGGGAACGTACTGTGGCTCAGTACGCGGATGAGTTTAGCAAGTTATCTCGCTATGCCCCTGATGATGTGGCCACAGATGCCACAAAGCAGGAGATGTTTATGGAAGGACTGAATGATGAGATGCGTATGCAGTTGATGGTGGCAACACTCACCAACTACCAGGAGTTGGTAGATAAGGCTCTTATGATTGAAGGGAAGCAACAACAGATTGAGAGCCGTAAGAGGAGGTATGGACAAGGGAGGTATAACTCAGGAGCTCAGCAGAAGCCTCGCCTAACCCCGAACTCGGGAGGACTTGTTCATAACCATGGAGGCCACACCCATAATGGAGAGAGTAGCCATAATCATACTGGCACAAGGAATGGGAATGGGCATGGAGCAAGCAACTATCAGAACCGCCCAAATCCAGCCACACCCACCAAGAGGGACCTAAGCCACGTTACTTGTTTCAAGTGCGGGAAGACTGGACACTATGCCACGGAGTGCCCTGAAGGGAAGAATGGAAACGGAAACGGGGGCGTTGGGAAGAAGCCCAATCCATTCAACAAAGGACAAGTGAACCACGTTAACATGGAGGAGGTTGAAGAGCAGCCAGACGCGGTTATAGGTAAGTTTTTGGTTAAGTCATTTACCGCTCTTGTTCTTTTTGATACTGGTGCATCGCATTCATACATATCAAGGGAATTCGTGGATAATTTTAAACTACCGACCCAAACCCTAAGGACCCCTCTGTTAGTAAGTTCACCCGGAGCAGAGTATATGGCTAGTCGATGGTGCGACCAGATACCCTTAACCATTGGTAGCCATGTTTTTCCGTCCAACCTAATTATCTTGGAGCCACAACACTACAAAAAAACACTTCTGTGATGATACGTGTTTGTCACAGTAGGTCACTTTTTTTGTCATGCATGTACATCCATGACAAATTTATGACAGAATCAAGATAGTCATACCTGTGCTGTCGTAGAAGTGTTCCATGACATTACCAAAATTATCATCACGGAAGTGTCCACTTCCATGACGATAAATCGCGCGTCACAGAAGTGCTTTCGTCAAGGGTGACCGACACGTGGCGTCCACCGTAACGGAACGCTGTTAAGCTATCGAGTCAGGTTTTGGATCCGATAACCCATTAACAGCCCGGACCAATGGGGATTTTCCACGTGTAAAATCATCATTGGCTGGAGGAAACACGTGTCGACCACTCATTGGACGGAAGGTGCCTATGATACGTCGACACGTGGCACGGCCCAACAGAGGCCCATTCCTGTGAAAAGGCCGGCCTGTTTGACTTGGTCAAAAGCTGGCAGGCCGGCCCATGGAAAGCCTGTTAATGGCATGTTCGAATATAGCCCATTTACAGCCCGCTAACCCAAGGCCCATTACACCCTATTCAAATTAGGCCCAGTAGCGTCATCTGGGCCATACAATATGATTCCAGCCCGTTTTCACTTCTGGCCCATGTATGGCCCATGACGTCTTTCGGCCCATATGAGGCCCTATGTAACTCTTGGCCTACTAACGGCCCGTGGTGAAACTGGCCCGTAATGAACAGTCTATCACTTTACACCCATTAACGGCCCATGGTGAAACTGGCCCGTAATGAACAGTGTATCACTTTATACCCATTAACGGCCCGTTATTTCGTTGGGCTGTTTCCAGCCCATGTTATCTTTCGGCCTTCTCAGAGCCCATTTATTCTTGGGCTCATTTCCAGCATTCGTTTACTTATGACCCGTTACTGTCATTTTCTACTTGTGGGCCAAATTCAGCCCATGGTTACAGTCGGCTCGTTTGTGGTCCGTTAATACGTTGGGCTGATTTCATAGCGTCATCAAATACGGCCTATTAACGATGGCCCGTTATGGTCGGCCCATGAACGGACGATTCCAACTCTAGCCCGTTTACGGCCATAATGCGGTCTGTTTGGCCCATGTTTGGCCAATCAATTATACGGCCCGTATAAGGCCCATTGATAATATGGCCCGCAGAAGGCACATTGTTTCTATGGCCCATAGAAGGCCCATTGTTTCTACGGCCCGTAGAAGGCCCACTATTTCTACGGCCAGTAGGAGGCCCAGTGTCACTACAATAAATATTAGCCCATGGTTACTGTGGCCTAGTTTTAAAAAATAGGTTATTGCAGCCACTAGCTAACCGCGGAAAAAGAACTGCAATGACTACAAGCAAACTAATAAACAAGACAACAAGGAAATAAATAAGCAAGCAACTAATGCTAGGCTATCACGGCTATTACACATATTACATCCACTAGGCATCAAAGTTCGCCATCAGTGCAAATATAGGGAACAAAGCAGCATATCATATACACTGGTTGTCAAAGTTGGCGACCAGCGCAAATAAACACCGCAGCAAAACAAATCCAGAACTGAAACCACTTAAGAAGATCTCAAGAAACAATATCCTGGGTACCCATAATGCTGGCAAGATGCTTAGCAAGCTTATTAACTTTCTCTTGTTTGGCGCTTAAATCCTCCAGTGCTTGCTGTTGCACTAGAAAATATGCATCTGAATTCTGCAGGGACTTCCTCAGTCCTTCAGCTTCCTGTCGTAGCACATCTGATCGATGTCTTTCAACTTGAAGTTGATACTCAAGGAGACGAACCGATTCAGGCAGCGAGTTCGAAGAGCTTGTGCCAGCAGTAGCGGCAAGTAACTCAAACACTACATCAAGACAGGACTTTTGGGTTCCCTCACTGTCGTCAAGATAGTTTTTATCAGCTTTCTTGGAGACCAACAGGGATGTCTCACTATCTTGAACCTTATCTGCATTACTTCCTTTACCATTGGATAACGCGGTACTGTTCTCCAATATTTTTTCCTCATTCTAAAAGAGAAACAAGCAGACACATCACATGTTTACCATGTTGTATATGAAACTCATTTTGGTAAATGAGTTCAGTAGTAAAGTGGACAGGATAACAGCATGAAACAAACATATATCTATGTACCATGGTCACTTTATGGTCTATATAATTCTAGTTTTTGTTGCCAAATCAAGATAGAGACACAGTTCAAATAATATTTGTTCAAGACAAAGCAGAATAGACAGAATATAAGTGTGGGTAACTATAGAGCAATAACAACACTTGTAATGTGCATGACATGAGAACATAACTGTTTATTCAATTGAAACTGAAATCAACATAGAGCAGGTTACAACAGAAAACTAGTTAAAGAAACAGGTTTAAAACATACCTGTTGCGCCATTAGAGTTTCAATTCCATCCTTCAAATTTGAAAATAGTTAGTATGAGTAAATACAGTCATGCAAGAGCAAAGGAGTATGAACCATAGCTATAGAACCTGACCTGAGAACAAATCTTCTTCTCCTTTAAGCGTTGAGTTGGGATTCAGAGTGGTGTTCCTTGTGCTTTGGGCACTGCAGTTCCCATACTAACTGCTCGTGTTTGGGTGCTCTGTGGTGGAGACGGTGTTGTGTCAACTGGAACTAGGTTACTATCTGCCAGGGTTGGGGTTAGAAGGGGTGTAGCTGGTTCTCTGTCCAACTAGGTAGGGGTACAATCTGCGAGAGTCTGGGTTATGTGTGGTGGATCTGGTCCTTGGGCAAGTACAACCGTGGTTCTATCTGCATCAAATGGTAAAACTATCTTTTCTGAAGACCGTGTTGTTACTCCCTTAGATACTGCCATCACGCTCTCCAATTCAAATGGCTGATAAACAAGAAAAGTAATTGAAAGTATAGACATCGTATGATAGACAGGTGCAATGGATAGTGGGGAATAAAAGAGGGCATGAAATAATTCATATTTATGTTGTCTAACCAAACAGGATAGCATGACACAATTTCACATATATGATGGCTAACTAAAAAAGATGGAAAGACATAGTTAAAAATATGAGACTGTGTAAACAAGATGACATGACATAACTATATAATGTGTTTATTAAATAGGTTGGCATGCCATAATTCACATACATTCACGGATAGAATGCCATAATTCAAAATATGATGACTGCAAACACTAAATAGGATGAGATGATATAACTATATGATGTCTTTATTAAATGGGTTGCCATGCCATAATTCAGATAGATGATGTGTATGTACTATGTAAACATGATGGCATGATATAATTCAAATATATGATTTATATAGTAAGCAAGTAAGCAGATGGCAATCCATATATGATGTAAAAACTAAGCAATGCAAGACAACATGCATGACATGGGTAATATAACCCTGCCAAGTTTGAGCAGAGACCTCAGGGGAAAATAGGACTGGTCATCAGTCTCTGAATCCTCCTCTGAGGAGCTCTCTGTAACCAGCAAGATGTCTGCTTCAGCAGGTAGCATTGTCTGCTCTGAATACCTTGTTTTCACTCCAGATACTTCCATCACCGCTTCAAATGGCTGATGCATAGGAAGAGTAGTTGAATATACAAACGTTGTCACCAAATGGAACACGTAATACAAAAAATGATAGCATTATATAATTCACATACATGATGATTGGCTAAACAGCATGGCATTGCATAATTCACATATATAATGCCTTTGCAACAAGATAGCATTGTATAATTCACATATATAATGTCTTGCAACAAGATGGCAATGCATAATTCACATATATGGTAATTAGACACTGAACAGGTGGCATTCACACAAAGCATGTCTAAACTAATCAAATGACATAGCAATGCGAGACACCATACGCACGATATGAGCAACATAACCCTGCGAAGTTAGAGCATACACCTCGGGGGGGGGGAGTAGGACTGGTCATCTGTCTCCGAATCCTCCTCTGAGGAGCTATCTGTAACCAACGAGATATGCGCTTCGTCACATAGCATAGTCCGCTCTGAAGACCTTGTTTTCAGTCCAGAATTTGCCATCACCGTGTCAAATGGCTGATGCACACGAAGAGCAGTTGAATGTAATAACATTGTTGAAAAATGTAATATGTAACGAAAAAAAAGGATGGCCTGATATAATTTACATATAAGATGACTAGCTAAGCAGGATGGCATTGCAAAATTCACATATATGATGCCTGGCTAAACAAGATGGCGTTGCATAATTCACATAAACGATGAATAAACTAAACATATGGCATTCGCACAAAGGATGTCTAAACTAAGAAGATGACATATTTGATGTATAAAGTAAGCAATGCAAGACACCATATGCATGATATAACCAACATCAGCATGCCAAGTTAGAGCGAAGACCTTAGGGGGTAAATAGGAGTTGTCTTCTCCTTCTGAATCCCCCTCAGAACAGATATCTTCCTCTCGATTACAATCCGAAGTGCATGGAGGGGGGCTGCCTATGCGCCTACCATGGAGCGACGTCTGCATGAAATTTTATTGCCACACAAGGCTCGTCTCTTTTGCTCTACATGTTCAGTTCCATTGTTTACAATAACTGTCACGCATAGGAATAAAACATAGTGAGATTATGTAAGGAGTGCATGCAAAAATCCAGAGTGGTGGTAGCAACCTATGGATAGACCCAAAACCAATAATAGCAGGCAGATAATGGCTTCAGTTAAAAAATACAGATAATGGCTTCTTTACTGTTTGTTTCCCACCCAACATGAAACTCATAGTAGACATTGGAGATTAACCAGATAGTAGATAGATACTATTGATAGCGGCCCCGATATGTACCCCACAACCATTTAAAAACTCAAGTTTGACCATTAGTTTGGAGCTGACTCAGAGTCTAATCGGTGAACAGGACGATAAAGTAGCATGTAATATTAAGCCATACATAATGTAAGCAGACACGAAAGAGTGTGACCTCTCTTGCAGACCCGTGTAGTCCTCGAGGTCATCTGCTCAGTTGATGATGGTAGTGCAGTTTTCATGGTTGCCAACGGCGGGGAAGAAGATCTGAGGCGGCGAAAGATAGTCTGGAGGCCGGATCCCTGTTGTGCTGGACCCTTCTGTCGTTGGAGCAGCTGAGCTGGGGTGGACGACGGCGCAGCAGGAGTGGGACAAACCACGCAAGGTTTTCTTTGACAACTATCTGTAAGAGAAGTAATTCTGTAAGGGCTCGTTTGAATTGGAGGATTCCAACAATGCAGGGATAGGAAATAGACAGGAATAGGATAGGAATGCACGTGCAAAACAGAGAATTTAAAAACACAGGATTTCTTCCAATCTGGGTGTTTGATTCACAACAATTGGAAGATCACAGGATGCAAAGAAGCATGGTGAGATTAAGTCAAACCACAAGAAAATGTACGGTTATAATGCTATTATGCTACTATCGCTTAGTCTTGTGCTTCATGAATCAAAATCTGAAAAGGAGGACAAGTGAAAATTAAAATTCCTATGTTTTTTCTTTCAAGGAGAAACTAAAGGAACAAATCCGTGTACTCAGTGGACAATATATATAACATGTAGAGTAAAAAAGAGATGCAACAAGTGTACAACCTCTTTGGCGAAGCCATGTCGATCTCAGCGTGATTGGGTTGGCCGGTGAGGATGCTCCGGCTGACTTGGCTGTCGGAGGAGGGGAAGAAGATCTTAGGCGTCTAGAGATGGAGCCCGAGGTACTGCTCCGCTGTGATGGAGGGTTTCGTCGTTGGAGCAGCTCCGGTGAGTTGTACGACGCCGAGGCTGAAGCAGGACAAGAGAGACAACGAACAACATTAACCTGAGTGGAATTCTAATAGCATCTCCAATACATGACGTAAAATACATAACCACAAAGTGCTAGATGTAAAATACATCAGCCGGTAATCTCTGAACTTAACTGTCGAAACTGAATTTAACTGTCGAAACTGAACTTAACTGTCGAAACTGAACTTAACTGTCGAAACTGAATTTTGCTGTCGAAACTGAACACGCTAGCAAGGTGAGGCTACAGGTCGGTCGACTGACTTTTTCATCTCTGGTCAGTCGATTTTGCAGCCGTTGGATACGAAATCAAGGGCCTGCGGTTCATCTTCAACCTCCACCCCCTGAGCCGGCCAAACAGCAGCCCCCCGCCGCCCACGATGCACCGCCCCGCCCGCCCCGAAAAGACTCCCCACCGCCGGTTCGCCGCCGCCCCGACCATCCCTCTAGCCCCCCCCTGTGCCGAGCTTTTTCTCTGGCGATCCCCACACCACCGCCCTACCAACGCCCCGCCACCGCCCCCATCCTGAACCCTAAGATAGATAGTGGGGTACCTCTCCAGCAAGCCCCCCTCCCCGCTGCGGCTGGCTCTTCCTTCACCCTGGCGGCATCGGAGTGAAGTGTAGCTAAATCGGAGCAGCATCGCAAGCAAGAGCAAGAGCGAGAGCAGCAGCGCGAGCAAGAGCAATAGCAAGAGCAGACCAGGCAGGGGACCAAGAGCAAGAGCAGAGCAGCAGCGCGAGCAAGACCTAAAGTAGCAGCAGGTCCTACTGATGTGGACTTCGCCGCCAAGGGAGTGACACCATGGAGGAAGTGGCCAGCGACGCCGCCGTGGATGGAGCCGCGCCGTGTCGGCTTGGGACCGGGCGCCGGCAGCAGCGTGAGATCGAATCAAGAATAAAATGCGGTGATTAGTGTACAGCCTCTTTGGTGGCGTCGATTAGGCCGTAGTTTCATCCGAGGAAACGGTGATGATTGATGCTCTTCCGATGGTGCAGGTGAAGACGGCGGTGTGGGAATGGAGGTGGCGTGAAAGACGAGGGGAACATCGGGGTAGCTCCTTGGAGGTGGAGGACGGGGTGGCTGAACCGGCGAGACGATGAGATCGACGACGGATCCTCATCCGATACGGTGGATAAGCGACGTCGAGGTGTTGCTGTGGACGACGTCATCGGGGAAGAGGCTCCAGCTGGGTGGCGGATGAAGCAGTGTGTGGGGTTTCGTTGCGGGTTTTCGCAGCCTCAGTGTCCAAATGGGTGGGCGGATGGGATGGCAGTGGGGAACCATGGCATAGAGACGCGCTTGTCCGAAATGTGGGGTAAGTTACGAAAGTACCCCCACCGATTTGAGGCGGTTCTTTCGGTTCAAGGGGACCACGGGCATTTCGCGTGTCGGGATTTCACAGGAGGTGGGAGTTTTCACGCGCGTTGTAATTTCGGAATAGCAAGGCGCGGGTTGAGATGGAGGGAGTTGTCGGAGCACAACGAGACAAAGATATATCTTAAATATTTCGGGCTAACAAGGCGCGGGTTGAAATTTCCGGACAAGCCTAACGTGTACTGTACCAAATCAATGCGCCCTAAAAATGTCATTCAAAACTTTGAATTCATGTTATGTTCAATTAAAATATTTCTCTACGTGTATAATGCATGCAACCTACTACTCAAATGAATGTTTTAGTGCATTCCAAACGTATATACTACCGCTTCAATATGAACTAAATTTGAATTCAGTTCTCTATTTGAATAAGATCTACAGTAATGATTGTTGTGAAGTCAAAGCATTTGAATTCGTTTCTATGTTTTAGTAAGATCTATAATCATCGTTATTGTCAAGTTAAACCATCGTTTGTGTATTATCTTCACAGCACACCACATGATTAGTCTCGAGTTACATATGAACTATGTGTACTATATGAACTCGAACTAGATTTTTTGAATCCACTTTATTTTGATTTCAAATCACATTACATTTCTAGCTCTAGCTAGATCTTCATAATCTAAACCATGTCTCATATGTATAATGTGTTTATCACATTATGTATGGTGCCCCGCCCCTACTCTTAGAAGTATTTAGATGTGAGTTGCAAACACCACATACTACCACAAATTCAAATAAAATGTGAGAATGTTCGATATATAGTATTGTTTAGATTGTTCGATATTTAGTTGTAAGCTGCAAACGCCACACATTATCACAAATTCAAATAAAATGTGAGATTGTTTGATGTATAGTATGGTTTAGATTGTTCGGCATTTAGCTGTGAGTTGCAAAGACCATGCATTATCACATTATGGTATAACATGTGCACAGCACGTGTATCACCGCTATATTCATGCATGAAATGTTTAAAACACTATGATCTCCTATTCAAATATATGAATCCGCTTTCATATCAAATTATGATATTTGTTAGTCTCTTACACCCACACAATCCTCTAACCTTTGTAGCTACCACTAACTTTCTCTCGTGCATGCACACGCCCTCCTCGCCCTCCCCCTCCCTCAGCATTCTATCCACCAGGCACATTCATTTTTTTCTTTAGGTCGTTCTCCCAGAGTCTCCACAACTCCTTTCCGACACACACCGATCGATAAACCTCTCCAGCGATGCCTGCCTACAACATACAAACACACCTTCAATCTCCTCCTTTATGTGTCCTTGCGTCGTGTCTCTCATACGGTCAGACACACGTGTAAACTCTCGCCCCTCTTTTCATCGCTCTCTCACAACCGCACACTCCTCCCCCTATCTAGCTAGTAGTTGGGCCTCTCGCACCACCTCCTAGCTCCATTCCTCTGTCTATTCGTCTAGCTGGGCCTTATTTGCCTCTAACAAATGGACGTACACCGACTGATCTCTCGCTATACATATAGCTAGCTAGGTCCTTATAACTCGTTTTTACCCACACGTCAATCGATCTACCTCATTAGTTGTGTCTCTCCCTTCCTCCGACAAACAACAATTGATCTACCGATCTAGTTAGGTTTGCTTACCAAACACATGGTTCCCCTTCATCATCCATGGATGCATCCCGACAGATCTATCACGCACAGGCACACACAGAAACACATCCCCACTCTTATTGATAACATTGCAGTTCCACCCTTAGTTTGTCTAGTAGGCCTCTCCCACCATCTTCGAGAAGCAACTCCATCACCCATCCAGCACTCTAGCCCTCTCCCTCTCTCTCCCTCCCTCTCTCTCTTCTCTCTCTCTCTCCCATCATATTTCCCGTCCTTCAGTTATGTATGGATGTCAACCGATCTCCCTCAAGACATACCTGGGTCTCTCCTTCTCAACACATATACGAGTCGTTCTACCTCTATAGTTAGGCCTCTGCCTACCCCTCCCACCATCCCCTCCCCCCCACACACACCGATACATCGAGCGCTCTAGTCATGTCTCCCTGCCACACACAAACTTGACGTGTGCACTCTAACGTTCCAGTAGGCCAGTCGCCCTATATCTTTGACTTGTACACACACAATTTTGATGGCTCTCTTCATCGATCTCGCACCCACCCACTTGATCCTCTCTTCGACTCTATCGATATCTATGACCCCCCCCCTCTCTTCTCGTGGATTGCTTGACCCTCTATGTATGATATGGATAGGCCTCCATTTCACACACATTGCATGCAAAATTTTGTTTGAGATGTCATCGACACATATTCCCAAAAATAATTCATGAAATCATCCCCCACCCCAAAACAAAAAACACTCACGAACACGGTTTATATCTCTCACACACACCCACGTAGGTGGGGGATGTGCACGAAGAGAAGAGGTGCATGCACGGCGCACGTACTCCCGTCTCTTTCCCAACCACACCCGCGCGGGTACACAGTGGAGCTCATTTCTGTATGAAAAAGGCAGCCCACGTGGTAATTTGGCACATGTACTGGTTGTCCACTTGGTGGAGGGAGGATCGTCTACCATGGGTGAACAAACAAATTGCGACTTGACGTGTTATGTTAAAAAAAGAGGCAAACCATGTGGGGCATACCTTAGAGGCAAGGCTCTATACACTGGAGTACTTTTGATGTGTCCTGTCAACTCGCAGAACGAGGAGAAGCTTGCTTAGTACGTCGTCTCCCTCGCCCACGGGCACGGTGGATCGCAGGATGAGGTGAAGCTTGCTTACTACGCCTTACGCCCGCTCCCTCGCCCATGCGCGCGGTGGCTCGCAGGACGAGGAGAAAAATTTACTACTCCCTCTATTTACTCCTCGTCCCTACTACCTTGGTTATAGAGATTATATCATATTGTTTGGAATATATATGTCCTTTAGTAGATTTCAATATGAACTATTAGTACATACTCCAAACACTGATGTATATAGACGTATTTTAGAGTGTAGATTCACTCATTTTGCTCCGTATGTAGCACTCTCCCTCGCCCCTCGACCCTTGCCCACGTGGTGGAGATGCAGCAATTCATTCGGTCTCATATAGCCAGAATGATATATACCGCACTACCATTATTGATCGACTTCCCGAAGAGGCGAAGAGCCAATCGCAAGGTCAATATTTTGGAGATGCCAAGCACAAGGTTATAGGAGAACGAGTAGTAGGTGCAGCGTCATTTATAAATAAAGTTTTTTTGCTTCAGTGGCACGTACGCAATATGATAGGTTCATATGGAGAGAAAAGGAGTACATAGTCAGGACGGGCCAGCCTACACGGTTGCTTGCTGGGGTTGCTCTCTTCACACTCTCTCGCACAAAACGATTGTGGCCACATCTCTAACATCCCGGTGGATCACGTCCGCTTGGGGAAGGGGTGGATGCTTAGTGTAGATGCGGTGGCCGTCGCCGACGGCGAAAACCCACTGTCGGCATGTCCCGATTAGGGGTCCCCGCCATTCTCTCTCACAAAGCCGGTGAGGTTTCCTTCGTCCCTTGCTCACTGCCGCGACGTGGGCAGTTGCCGCCTCCCGCCGCCCTCCTCAAGGTTGAGCTACGTCCCTCAGGTACAACTCACTTTACAGCCGGCTTGCACCACTGCTCCAGCTGCCCACTTCACTCCCTGTGGATATTTCTCTACTTCTTTGCCCCGCACATACCTCTACTGGCTTCTACATACTGTATTTGTGATGAGTTTATGTCTCATCAACTAGTCCCAGTAATCTTATTCTAATCACGCCTGTTCAATTTCTTTGCCACAGGGATGCTCATCTCAATTTTGGTGAAACTGCACAAAATGATCCGAAGGTCAAAAGGTTGCAAACTTCATTTATTAGGAAGCTCGAACGTTGCGAGCAAATTGAAGCCTGGTCAGGGTTCATGGTTCAAGGGCTAGGGACTGCATGGATTGTTTTTTTCTTTAGCTGCCTCTGTTCCAAAATAAGTGTCAACTTTAGTAGTAGTACAACTTTGTTCTAAAGTTTGCACAAAGTTGAGAAACTTATTTTGGAACGGAGGGAGTACATATTTGCTATGATCTGTCAATCATTGAGATGCAATAGCATGCATGTTAGTCTCCTTTGTATTTGATGAAATGTTGCAACAGGCAACCTTGGACGCAAGATACATGTAAGAGAAGCTGGAAGCTTCATAGCATTGTACAAATTTATCTCGCTGATAAATTACAGTACGTAGTATACTAGTAGTTCCTTCGTTCCTAAATATAATTCTTTGTAGAGATTTCACCATGAACCACATGCGGATGTATATAGATGCATTTTAAGTGTAGATTCATTCATTTTGTTCCGTATGTAGTGGAATCTCTACAAAGACTTATATCTACTAGTAATAGCTAGCCCCCACTACTAGGAATTCTCTATCCTCTCCTTGAGCCATGTCATCAAAATTGATGTAGCCGTCTGATCTTGACGTTGAGAGGCTCCACACTAAGCCACATGCAAGCATGCAGAAATACCGTGCCACATGCATGTGAGTGGGTTTTCAATCACATCAACATGTCTGCATGCAAGCATGCACCGGTAGCATGCATGTAAGTGAGCTTTTAAGGCCCATTAACATGTCAAAAAGAAAAATATAATCCCATTATGCAGTAGGAGTTGCACTGGCGGAGCTACGTACAAACAAAACAGTGCCATGGCCCGCCCAGCATGAGCCCAAAACACTATAGTATAAGGGTAAAATTTGTCTACAAGGGTAAAAGTTTTAGGTGGCCTTTGGCTTGGCCCGCCCAGAAAATTCATTGTAGCTCCGCCATTGAGGAGTTGGCTGATCTTTTTTCCTTACGTGGGATGATCTAAACGATGATGGGAGTTTATTTAGTTTGGCTACCACATTTGTCATGCGGTTATAGAGTTTTTTTGTTCTATGAAATCAATAATTTTGCGCAGAGAGATATACCGTTGTTCCGCGCCAACGCGCGGGGACTCATCTAGTAATATTTAGGAACGGAGGGAGTACTATGTAAAGACTTAGGTGTTGCACGGTGATAGTGTGAGGTGGGCCATGTAATCACTGAGCCTGCGTATTTTCACTGCTCTTGCACGCCTCCACTGTAAGAATGGAGAAAATTGTAATCTAGTAGTAGTAGTAGTATACCTCCTTTCACCGAAAGCGTGGGACATCCAGCAGTCCTACCACCTCAGTAATAAAGACCAATGAGCCGTCAAATCACATAGACCCAGCAGTAAGTTGGACGGACGAAGAAACCATCACTCTTGCGCCAGTGAGAGGTAGCGTCCGCCCTGCCCCGGCATGAATGCGGCACCGATTCTTTGGAGCGGCGCTGACCGTTTCGGGCGGGAAGCGCGCGCGGGCGATGGAGGGGCTTTGGGTGGGCCAGGCTGGTCAGGAGCGGGCGTGGCAGCTGTCCGCATGTCCCTACCGGACACGCCCGGAAATGAGAGGATGCAACGACTCTCGCGGCTAAAATCGTACACTATACAACATCTCTCTGTAGGAGTAGGTCGATCTGTCGCTCTCTCTAACACACACATGGTGTTAAACACACACACACACACACATGCACACGCACGCACCTTGGTCCCGTTGCACCTTCTAACGTGACTTATTACACCTAGACGGAGGGAGTAGTAAGTATACAAGATACGATGGCACACCGACTTAAGTCGAATACAAGTGGCCAAAATTTGTGTGCATGTTATAATAAGGATTCACTTAAAATAGTACATGAGCGAACAGAGGGATAAATTGGACAGTGTTCCCGAGAAGTAGCGAGATGTGTGAGGTAAGATACACCGCTGGCGCTTTTAATTTTTCTTATTAATTTGTTTGTTTCACCCTCTGACTGGTGGGACCCAACGTACTACGTGGAGAGAGGTAAGGTGACTAAGGCTGCATTATTTCTGCACCACTGTGGATAGTCTTACCACCAAAGCCACATGACACGATTATGATTGAAATCCCAATGACTCCCACACACACAAAAAAACATGGCATGCTTGTCACACGAATGCAGGAATGTATAAAAGGTTATTGCCCTCTCGTTGAACATAATGGGAGGGTTGTGTAGCTGGTTAGCCTGTTCGCTCACTCTCACGCCCTCTCCCGCTGGAGCCTCAGCACTTGTAGTTGCTCTCTTCACACTCTCTCACCCTCTCCAGATCTAAACAAGACTTCGTTGGCCTCTCACTCCCATCACTGCTGCTCAAAGAGCCGGCAGGATCCGTCCGTCGGGAAGGGAAGGAGGCTTAACGCTGTCGCCGTCGGCGAGGGACTACCGGCGCAGTTGTTCACTTTCCACCCAGCAGCGGCACGGGAGGGCCTCCGACCCCTTCTTCTTCGCCATCGTCCTGTCGCCCACCGAACCACGCCCCAAGAACCTTAAGGTATAATTTACTTACTCCACATGCATTGCTCTAGCTGCATGTATACCATGAATCTAGGACGTGGTTCAAAGAGGAAAGGAGTGGGGGAAAGTTGTATATAGCATGAATCTAGGACGTGGTTCAAAGAGGAAATGAAGGGGGAAAGTTGTATAGCATTTATCTAGGACGTGGTTCAAATAGGAAAGGAATGGGGGAAAGTAGTGGGGAAAGTTGTATCGCATAAATCTAGGACGTGGTTCAAAGAGGAAATGAAGGGGCGAAAGTACTAGTTCAAAAAGGAAAGAAGGGACATGGCTGTAGAGTTTGAGCAGGACTAGATTTGCTGCGCTCACATAGGGAAAGGCGTCTAAAGATAACAAAACTGGGGCCAACACAAATATGCTCCTTGGTTGCTTGTTCTTTGTTGCAACAGACTGTGCATGACCACAATACATCAGTAGATGCACATGGTGCTGGTGCGTCCACTGTCCCGTGCAACTCATTAGTTGTTGTTAATCTAAGGCCCTATTTGGTTAAAAACTCCCTAGTCCCTACCTGCTGGGTTCCAGGGACTAAGCATGGACTAGAGGTTATTAAATGACATGCTAAAACACCATGTTACCCCTAGTAATGAACTAATAGAGACAAGGTGCGATGCGTGGCAGGGGCAACTGTTGGAAAAAGTCCCAAAAAGACTCCCTCGGGGTCTTCTTTCTTTAGTCCCAAATGCCCGCTTTTAGTCCCTGAAAAGTCCCTCCTCTTTGGTTTAGATGGGACTAACATGGAGTTTTTTTAGTCCCTACACCAAAATGTCCCTGTAAACAAACACCCTCTAATAATGCCGCTAGAAAATTGATGCAATGCCAAAGTTAAAAGCAAATTACATGTTTAACGAATTTTATTGTTAATATAATCTCTATGTTAATATTAATCAATGCCACCATTTGAGAAATGCTACTGTCTTGCTTTCTTTCCCATTTATATAAGGTAGATGCTTCTTTTTGTTGGCTTCTGTGTCATCCACCGTTATTGACCACTAATTGTTTCCTTTGCACCTCTGTGTAAACAGGGTTATCTGCTTCACCTCGTTGCCCTTGTGACCTTTTGTTGCACTGCACAAAACACTTTTGTTTTAAGAGTGTTTTGTGCAGTTCAACCAAAATGTCACACCAACAACGTTGCTTGATTGCTTGATCTTAGTGGAACTGCACAAGAGGAGATCTTACTTCCTATCCGTTAAGGCGAATTTGGTTCAGATCTTCTTCTTGTGAGTTGTTTGAATTCCGCATCATGAGAGGTCAGTACTAGCCTTCTTTCACATGATTCTGCAGTGTGAATTCATATGTTGTGCTACTTGTACGATAATGTTGCTTGATTTTAGTGAACCGCACAAATGGAGACAAGACTTCCAATCTGTATGTGCACCGTAATATCCCATTGAGGTAAGATAAGTATATTTCACAACTGCTGGCCTGTATTTTGCCACTTTCATCAGAAAATTAAGTTTAGTACTGTACTTGTGCTCCCTAATTGACATGCCAAATCTTACATTGAAGGCGAAGCTTGTTTGTTATTGAACCAAGTGATGAAGGGGGAGAACAAGGGGAAGAAAAACAAAAATCAACTCCCGGTGCTGTAATGAAGCACTGGAATTGTGATGACACAAGTAATGATATAATTTTGCATCTTAATTTATTGCTATGGATGGAACGAGCAATTGTTTTGCCACTGATTTGATGCCACTCTTAATGTAATATGTAATTATCTCTACTTGTGCAAATAAGGATCTTCTTTGAAGATACCATATATTTTAGTGGAACTGCACAAGAAGATGTTGGAAATATTAAACTAATCGAGGAGTATATAGTAAGCATGGCCACCACCGTAGATTGCAACAGATGGTTCCGGAGAATTGATTCATCTGTATGCTCTACACAATAAGCCTCCTGACAAAGGTTAGTACTCGCCCACTGATTTCATCCATATGATTGAGCTTTGTCATCTCTATTGGTGTTGTGCTACTGTTTAGATACTGTCATGAAAAAGTGGTATTGTCCTTGAGAAGTGCTTCATCTATGCTGTTTTAAATATTTCCTTTCCTTTTTTTTGAGCAAACAGTGATGCTAGAATTTAGTAGTCCTCTTGTCTTTGAGCAACAGGATCATCTTCCTCTGAAGAAGAATATGGAGTACATGAAGTGACTAGTTCTGATTATGCCAGGATGAAGAAGCCATGTCTATCTTATCATCAGAAGGAGCAGTTGAAGGATGGTTACATTACTCCCACAAGACCAAACTAACTTCAGCTGAGAAGGACTGACAAAATCTCCATTTTTTTTGCTGTGATGCGCGAGTACAATGTTCTAGGATTCTTTCTGGTGAGTTCCATTTTTCTAAAAGTGTGCTCTACATGGACCATGTATGTGCCTGTTGAAACTGTTAATTCATAGTACAGTTTGCTCTATACTAATCACTTTTTTGTATTTGTGCAAACAGGGGTGCTCAGCTTGATTTCAATGGGAACTACACAAAATGTTCATGAATACATCGAATCATTCATTTCCACCACAAGAAAGTAGGTGCCGATAAGTTCAAGGCGTTGCAACATATAAGGGCGAAATCATACAAGCTACGTGCGAATTTGGTTGATTTTTGTGGAACTGCACAAAAACAACAGCTGGTTTATTTAGCACGAGGTGCCATGTCAATGTTCGAACTGATGGCAAACCCTGCCCATTCCACAATCATAGGCATTTGATATTTTGGAATGGGACAACCTTGTCAAATTTTGCTCATTGATTTTAGCAAGACATGCGTTTGATATTTTCGAATGGGACGCCCTTGCTGTTAGCAGCGTCGATCATTTTTTTCTTTATTCTTTAGTTGTGAAGTAAATATTGCCTCTGACATGTGAGTTGCTGAGATGCATAATCATCGATTGTTTTGAATGTTCTCTATGAATTGCCAGGCCTGTGTGTTTGATTGCAATGTACAGAAACGCTAAAAACCTGCTCAAACTCTTTGTACTCCTTTGGTTCCTTTTTAATTCGCACATTGTGAAAGTGCATACTTTTTTGTATAAGATTGGTCAAAGTAGAGATACTTTGACTGCAGACAAAACTTGTATGCAGACTAGAAAGGACCGGAGGGAGTACATGTGAAACTGCTGCTAACGAGGTGATCACCCTGGGAATAATGCTAGTACATATTGTTTTGCATGTTCATCCAATGCCAGTGATACAGGAATTCGAACTAATCGAAATAAATTCATTCATACACGGTCGGATTTCATATAAACATGCCAGATTTCATTACATTTCATACATTCTTCAACTAAAAAGGGGTGCGCTGGAGGTATAATTAATTAACCGAAGCTACCCACCTGTGTCCCGCTGAGCCGAACAGAAGCTTCAGTGACTTAACTGCAGGTGCAGTTGCATAACCGACATGTGGCCTGTTGGGCCCACGTGTCAGTCAGCCAACTGCACCAGCAGTTAAGTAGAAGCAGTGTTATTCTCCAGCAGAACTCCCCGACTCCACGTCGCCGCCAAGAAGCTAACCAGCCGTCAATGGTCAACCCGCCTAGCTTGGCTTCAATAGGAGGGTAGCAGCGGTGGCCTTACTTGGACCCGAGCGGCGGCCACCTACCGTGTTCTACTCTTCCTTGTTTTTTGTGTGGCGCAGCCTCGTTGGCAGCGGGGCGGGGCTTCGGTGGAGCCGGCGATGTCCTCTGTCTCATTGCGGTGGGCGGCGCCTCAGCGGAGCGGAGGAAATCCTCCCCCGCGTTGTCAGCAGGGTGGGGCCTCGGCTGAGCCGGCGATGTCCTCTGCCTCGTTGTTGGCGGGGCGGGGCCTCGGCGGAGCCGGCGGTGTCCTCTGCCTCGTTGTTGGCACCGCGGGGCCTCGGCGGAGCAGGGCCTCGTCGACGCCAGCGGAACGGGGACTCGTTGGAGCCGGCATTGTCCTCTGCCTCGTCCTCGGTCTCACCAAACAGCACCTCGCCCGCTTCATCGCCCTCTTTGCTAGCCTCTTTCTAGGCGGCCGCAGCCTCCGCCACCCGCATGTGCTCCCGCCAGCACTCGAGGCGGCCCTTGCGGGCGGAGCGGTACGAGTCGAGCAGCGCCTCCTGCTCCGCCCGCTCCGCAACGATCTGCTCCTTCGCCTGCGGGTGCTCCTGGAGGGAGATGGTGGTTATAGGCGGCATCGACCTGCGCCTCCCAGAACTGCTCCTGACGCATCTGCCTCACACTGTCCATATATTGGGCACGGGCCTCGCCGATGGTCATGGTGCAATGCACCGGTGAGGATGGCGCGGAGGAGGGGGTTGGTGCCGGATCGTCGACTACCATGTTCTCCATTGGGACGTCGTCGTCCTCCGGCTGCCTGCTGGCCAGCTGGTCGGCAATAATGGCTGCCATCTCCTTGTGGTCGGTCGTCCGCCCGTCCCGAAGAGCGCTGGAGCGCGAGGAAGCCATGGTGGGCAGTAATGGTGTGGACAGGAGAAAGGGAACGGATGCGGATGACTGCGGCTATGGCCGGCGCAGCAGTTTATATAGCAATGGTGGGCGGGCGGAGGGACGGACGTGTGGCGCCGGAGTAGCCACCTCGGCAACCGCGTATCATTAATGTGGGCGGCAAATGGACGGATGGACGCCACTTGTGTCGTTTGAAGGCGGAGCAATCGCCTGCAGCGGGAAGCGGGGCGGGCGGCGCTGACTGTTTCGGACGGAAAGCGCACGCGGGCGAGGAGATGACTTTACTTGGAGAGGATGACAATGGGGACCCACCAGGTCCATAGCCTCATGTACGCAAGTGCCTCCTTATTATTATATATATATATATATGTATAAAACTATACTCCCTCTGTCTAGGTGAATAAGTCGTATTAGAAGGTGCATCACGACCTAGGTGCAAGCAGATTGGTGGAAAAGAAGAATATTTCTCTCTTCTAAACACAACATTTAATCACAACAGTTAAGAGGATGCCTTATTACCTACCCATGCAGGCCATCGTAATTCATAGCAATGCAAAGCGCTTTTATTTCTTGCCTAATAACCGCATGGACGTGCTGCATGCATTGGTCCTTGCCCGAGCAAAAAAAAAGGGAGGAAATGGGTTTCCACGGGAGACAATGAGGCAGAGGTGGAAGCGCTCGCTGGAGTTATTTATTTTGCTTCCCCCTGGTTTCCTGACATCACGGTCCTACACCATTGTCAACCTATGTAGTACTAGTCAATAAACGAGAGAATTGCACAAGAAGCGGCCAACAGCTGGGACCAAGCAGCTCGAGCAGTATTTGTGTTTTTGAGGTGTGATCACTGCAGAGTTTTTCGATGTTTAGCCCAGATATTAATTATTCTCCTCTGAACAACAACGAAAACATCGCTGCAGGTATTAACTGGGCGTGTTGTGGCCCGACTAGCCCAGGCCAGATATCCAGCCCAGATATTAATTTTTTTCAAGCTGAAAATGGCTAGCCCAGCTATGCTTTTTTTAGGAATACCCAGGCAAGGTCAAGTTGTTATTCTCCGCCCCGCTGGGCTGCAAATCTTTCCTAGGAGGGATGCATTAGGCTTAACAAGAAATGGGCTTTAAGAAATAATAAATGAGATGTAATTATAAAAACTGGGCAGTAACTATAAAAAATGCACCAAACACATGATTACTTTATAAAATATTATTTTTGGATATTAAAATTTTTAATTTCATTAATTGTTGCGAGCGCAATGTTTCATTGGATTTTTACGTAATATAAATTTATATTGAAATTGTATTTAATCTGACTAGAAATTTCGGGACAAAAATATTTCGGATCCCATCAAAATGTGGGAAATTTTATTGAATTCTGTTTTGAACGGTTGGTTGAAATGGGATGTACTTTTAACAAACTGTAAATGGGCTATAGTAAATTCCATTAGAATTCAAAAATGGGCTACACATTCTTACAAATCTCAAATGGGCTATAAGTTCTCTGCCACACACTTCTGGCCTTACTAAGTTGATGCGTCCCCTAAAAAACAGAGTTTACATGTATGCAAGGCTTTGTCAACTTATAGTCAACACACGGTTCTAGCAGCAGTGGCCGTTGGATGTCCATCCAACGGATGCCGTGCTTCTTCTTCAATCTCAGATGTTCTAGCTTCACCCGCCCAAAAATGATTCCTCCCCCTGACATCTGGGGCGCACTGTTTCAGAAGCTAACCTGTGGGCCTACTAAGTTGACGTACCAAGGGCTTTGTCAACTTAGTCAATATAAACGATTCTAGCTGCAGTGATCGTACGATGTCCATCCAACGGCCGTAGTGCTTCTTCAACCTCTGGTCTTCTTGCTCCAGCCGCCCAAAGCAGCGCCGGTCGTGTCGCCTGCTCCTCCCTCCCATGGCTGGCTGTGCTGCCGTGGAGGCCTCACTGCCCCCTACTATTCCCACCGCTGGCCAGGCCCTGCGGCGACGGCAGCCTCACACCGCAGCCGAACGAGTGAACCCTCATACTCCTCTCCGCGTGGGCATCCACTGCCGTGTCTTCACCGGCTCCGCGTCGTCCCCTTCCTAGGCCTCGCCGTCGTCCACCGCCCTGGTGCTCTCGGCGCGGCGTGGTCAACATGGAAGGAACGACTTCCATCGGACGTGGACTGTACATGGAGAGGCTGACAGCTGGGTCCACGGCAGCAGCAGGGAAGTGCCTCCTTATTACACGGAAAATAATGATTCCTCCACCTGACAGCAGGGACCCACCAGACGGGCCACCAGTATTTTGTGAAAAAAATCGTTTCCCCCTGACTGCTGGGACCCACCGGATGGGCCACCGTATTTTGCGAAAAAAATGTTCCCCCTGCTGTCAGCTCGGACCCACCGGAAGTGCCTCCTTATTACGCACAAAAAAATGAATACTCCCCCGGCTAGCTAGGACCCACATTGCTGGGAGGCTGACTTGTGGGCCTACTAAGTTAACGGGGACGAAGGGCTTTGTCAACTTAGTCAATATGAACGATTCTAGCTCCAGTTATCGTACGATGTCCATCCAACGGCCGTAGTGCTTCTTCAACCTCTGCTCTTCTTGCTCCAGCCGCCCAAAGCAGCGCCAGTCGTGCCGCATGCTCCTGCCTCCCGTGGCCGGCTGTGCTGCCGCAGAGGCCTCACCACCCCCCTACTATTCCCACCGCTGGCCAGGCCCTGCGGCGATGGCAGCCTCACACCGCATCCGAACCAGTGAAACCTCGTAGTCCTCTCTGCGCGGGCTTCCACTGCCGCATCGTCCCCTTCCTAGGCCTCGCCGTCGTCCACCGCCGTGGTGCTCTCCGTGCGGCATGGTCAACATGGTCAAGGAACGACTTCCATCAGAGGAGTACTGTACGTGGACAGGCTGATAGCTGGGTCCACGGCCACAACACAGCTTTTTTGTGATTTGCCAAGTAAGTCGCTTTGTTAGGCCTGTTGGGCTGCAAATCTTTCAAGGCGAGGAAAGCTTTCATTCGGCTGGCCGAGAAAATGGCCCATCGGTAATGAGAAATGGGCTGTACATTTTTAAAACACATCAAACCGGCAATTAGTTTCAAATATCTTTTTTTCATGTCAAGATTTTAAATTACATTAATTTTTATGTGTGGAGAATTTGTTAGATTTTATATTGATATACATTTATTTTTAAAATCAGTTTTAAGGTGAGTCGAAATTTCGGGATTAAAAACAGGTAGGTCCGCACCGAAATATGCAAAATTTCGTATAATTGTTTAACCGTTGCCATAATATGGGCTGTAATGCTAACAAAAAGAATATGGGCTCCAAAAAAACCTTAAGAATTAGCAAATGGGTTGTAAATTATTAGAAATAATGGCAGATGTGTTGTATGTTGTTTTCCACATATTTGAGGCTTTCCTAAAAATAAGGTTGACGCACAAGCACTGACTGTTGGATGTCCATCCAATGGTCGTTGTGCTTCTTCAATCTCTTCTCTTCCTGCTCCAGCCGCTCAAACAAGCGCCGGCTGCACTGCCTGCTCCCTCCTCCTCGCGGCCGGCTATGCTGCCACGCAGGCCTCACCGCCCGACCGTACTCCCATCGCTGGCCTAGCCATCCCTCTACTCACCCACACCTGTTGTTATTCTCCGGCGACGGCAGACGAACCAGTAAACCCTCGTACATTCGTACTCCCCTCCGCGTGGGAAACAACTGTCGAGTCTTCCCTGCCTCCGTGTCATCCCCTTCCTAGGCCTCGCCGTCGTCCACCGCCCTGGTGCTCTCAGCGCGGCGTGGTCAACATGGTCAAGGAACGACTTCCATCGGACGTGGACTATACGTGGAGAGGCTGACAGCTGGGTCCACGGCCGCAACAAGGAAGTGCCTCCTTATTACGCTGAAAATAATGATTCCTCCACCTGACAGCTGGGACCCACCGGACGGGCCACAGTATTTCGTGAAAAAAACGTTTCCCCTGACTGCTGGGACCCACCAGCTACATCTTCACACGCTAGGACGTGCGTCTGGGCAAAAAAATGATTCCCCCCCTGACTGCTAGGACCCACCAGCTACATCTTCGCAGGCAAGGAAGTGCCTGACAGTCGGGACCCACCTGGTCGAAGCGTATGTAGCGTTGTCATTCTGGTCGTGAACGTGCGCGTACATACTTGTCGATGTAGAGGCGCGCACGTGTCGTAGTAGAGGCGCGCACGTAGCATGTACATGTACATATAGCGGCCAGGGTGCAAGAAATAAAATACGGCCACGTATGTGTACATACGGGCGGGGTCTCGAACGCCTACTCGCGCATACGTACGGCCAGGGCTCGTGTACATTGCTCGGTCGGAACGGAGAAACACCGTCGTCGTCGTGTTCATGGGGAGGCAACGGAAGGCATCGTGTTCATGGGGAGGCAACGGAACGCATGGGAGCCAACCGGCTGGGTCAGAATGGAATGCATGGTCGTGTTCATCGGGAGGGCTTGGACGGAACAGGCGATGGAAACGAGGCCTGGAGTACCGCACAATAGAGGAAACGGACCTCCTACGTTCGGAACGGGGTCCTGTTGATCGGGAGGGGTCTGGCGTACCGCAAAACGGAGGAAACGGACCTCCTACGGTCGAAACGGGGGTCCTGTTCATCGGGAGGGGTGTGGCGTACCGCAAAACGGACGAAACGGACCTCCTACGGTCGAAACGGGGGTCCTGTTCATCGGGAGGGGTGTGGCGTACCGCAAAACGGGACTCCACGGGATACTATTCATCTCCACCGTCGACCCCCTCCAGCCTCCATGAGCTACTGTTCATCCACTGTCGACCTCCTCCAGCCTCCACCTGCGACTGTTCATCCACGGGCTCCTGTTCATCCAGCCTCCACCGCGCGCTACTCCACCGGCTACTGTTCAACCAGCCCTCTCCACGGGCTCCTGTTCAACCACCCCTCCACGGGCTACTGTTCATCCTGCCCTCCACCGTCTACTGTTCATCCAGCCCTCCACGGGGTGGTCCTGTTCATCCAGCCCTCCACGGGGTCCTGTTCATCCAGCCCCAACCGGCTCGATCGATTGGGGTCCTGTTCATCCAGAGGCAACACCATGGGGTCCTGTTCATCCACCCCCACCGAGAACTATTCATCCAACCCCCCCCCCCCCCCCCCCCCCCCCCCCCGCAACGCTCACTGTTCATCCAGAGGCAGCATCGATCGGCTTCAGTTAGCAACAGTAGCGAAGGAATCGCTCGATCGGGTTCAGTTAACAGCCATCGATCGATCGCTCGGGTTCAGTAATGCGTAGCCTGCAGTGCAATCGCTCAGGTTCAGTTAGAGCCCAACGCCTCGCTCGGGTTCAATTAGAGCCAACACCTCGCACACATGCGCGTACGTGTATGAGAGAAACGCGCATCGCTTGGCACCCGACCTCCCATCGTAACCAGGAACTCCCCGAAATTTTCCTCGCCCTCGCTTCTACCACGATTTTTTCTGTCATGGACGGCCCAAAGAATGTCATGCAGCTGCGTCTCCGGCCCGCCCACGACGAAAATCCCATTTTTTGTCATGATTTTTTGTCATAGAAGTAGGAGCCCACCACATCTATGATGATACCGGGTTTTGTCACAATTATCGTCATAGAAGTGACATATGTATGACAGAAAAAAATTTCGTTCGGCCCAAAATGTCACGGATGTGTCTTTTTTTTGTAGTGCAAGGATTGGATGTGATATTAGGAATGGACTGGATGTCGAAGTGCGGAGGAAACATTGACTATGTTAGTAAGTCAATTTGTCTCACCACCCCAGAGGGAAAAAGGATCAAGTATATATCTAGGCATGCGCCAAGAAGTAGCCAAGTAAATACCCTCACGGGAGTTGTTCAGGAGGAAGTGCCTGTAGTAAAGGATTACCCGAAAGTTTTCCCAGAGGAGTTACCAGGCATGCCACCGGATCGAGATATCGAGTTTTTGATAGAGCTATTGCCAGGCACAGGGCCAATATCCAAGAGACCCTATAGGATGCCCGCGAATGATCTGGAAGAGATTAAGAAACAGATCAAGGAGTTATCGGAGAAAGGATACATTCCACGGAGTTCATCACCATGGGGAGCTCCAGTACTCTTGGTTGAGAAGAAGGATAAATCCCTAAGAATGCTTGTTGATTATCAGGCCTTGAACGAGGTAACCATTAAGAACAAGTACCCATTGCCGATGATCAATGATCTGTTCGACCAGCTGCAAGGAGCTAAGGTGTTTTCAAAGATCGATCTGCGATCAGGATATCATTAGTTGAAGATACGAGAGAAGGATATACCAAAGACAACCTTCACCACACGGTACGGGCTATATGAATATACGGTCATGTCATTTGGACTGACTAACGCCCCTGCCTATTTCATGAGCATGATGAAAAAGGTGTTCATGGAATATTTGGATAAGTTTGTTGTGGTGTTCATTGATGATATAATGGTATATTCAAAGAATGAAGAGGAACACAAGGAGGATTTGCGATTAGTTCTCAAGAAACTCAGGGAACATCAGTTATATGCCAAGTTCAGCAAATGCGAGTTTTGGTTGAAGGAAGTCGGATTCCTTGGACATGTTATACCAGGAGAAGGTATAGCAGTAGATCCCACCAAGGTTCAGTCAGACACTGAATGGTTGGCACCCACTTCAGTTAGCGAGATCCGCAGTTTTCTTGGACTCGCAGGATACTACCATAGATTCATTGAGAATTTTTCAAAGACTGCAAAGCCCATAACAGAATTATTAAAGAAGGATACCAAGTTTAAATGGATAGAAGATTGCGAGGCAAGTTTCCAGGAGCTGAAGAAACATTTGACTATAGCCCCAGTGCTGACACTGCCAGATATACATAAGGATTTTCAAGTGTATTGCGACGCCTCTCGCCTAGGACTTGGACGTGTGCTTATGCAGGACGGAAGAATTGTTTTGTATGCCTCACGACAACTAAAACCACACGAGTTGAATTATGCCACGCATGATTTGGAGTTAGCAGCCGTAGTGCATGCGTTGAAGACTTGGAGGCATTACCTTATTGGAAACCATTGCGATGTGTACACGGATCATAAGAGTTTGAAGTACATTTTCACCCAGAAGGATCTGAACCTTAGGCAGAGAAGATGGTTGGAGCTTATAAAGGATTATGACATGAAGCTTCATTATAATCCAGGAAAGGCCAATGTCGTAGAAGATGCCTTGAGCTAGAAGAGTTATGCTAATACCCTAGTGAGCACGGGATTGCCAAAGGAGTTAGCAGAGGATCTCAGGGAACTTCGATTGGAGATTGTTCCTAGAGGTTTTATTGCAACAATGGAGGTGCAGTCTACATTGTTTGGAAAGATTCGAGAAGCTCAGAAGGATGACAAAGAGATTGCCGAGATAAAGGAGAAAATGAGCGAAGGAAAAGCCAAAGTTTTTCATGAGGATGAGCACAACACCCTGTGGTTTTGTGATGCCCCAAGACCGATGCTCGAGAAGACTTCCATATGTTCCGGGTTTCGCCGTGTGTTTCAGTTGTGCCGGCCCTTTTATTCTTGCATTGCATCATCTCATCATGCCATCATGTCATAAATCTTTTGCAACTCAACTAAATAAATGGCATGGATCTTTGATCCATTTAAACCGAGGGAATTCACATGGTGATTCTCTATACAACATATCCTCTCGATATTTAGAGAGCTATAGTAAATATTCCAATTATTTGGATTTATCGCAAACACACTTGCAAAATATCCCAATGACTTTGTTATCTTAATTCTTGGTCTCCAACATGGCCATATATTTATTTCATCATATTCCGGAGCTCCACCAAAAACCTCAAAATTTTTGGACCTCCCTATCACCTACTTCCTATGCAAAACCATTTGAATTAAATTCAAATGATTTTGTTTCAAACTTCACCCACGTGATCATTTCCATTTTTCGTGGATCAGGCTCATTTTTGTGACTCTGAGAAAATTTACTTCATGTCCAAACTCCACTGCAATCCCTCTCGGCTTTTCTTCCAAGTTTATTTTCTTTTATTTAGTTAAAAGAAAAGAATATTTGGAGGGAGAAGAGAGAGCCCAGCAGCCTGGCCGTTTTCCTTTCCATTGGGCCGACCTCCAAGACCTATCCAGCACCGGCCCACTCCCTAACATAACCCTAGCGACCCTTAGCCCGATCCCTCGCGCTCATCTCCCTCTCGATCTGCTTCCTCGCGCCGCCAGGAGAGGGGCACCGCGCTCAACCCCTTCTTTGCCCGATCCCCATCTCCCCCGATCTCTCCCGCTCTCCCGATCCATCGCCTCGTCCTCACCCTCCCCTTGGCGCTGCCATGCCGGCCTGCGACGCCACCGCCAAGCTCCACCAGGACCACGCCAGCCTCTCCTCCTTCCTCGCCGTGCCTCTGCCTCCGGCCGTCGCCAGCGAGCAGCTCCCCTCCTTCGTCCATGGCGGCCGCCGCTCCTGCCAAGTCCCTCATCCAGATCCGTCAAGCCCCGCCGCCTCCTACTGTTTTCTTTCCTCGCCGGAGCCGCGTCAAGTCACGTTGCTGCCCTACTTCCCCGTCTTCGCCAGCGCACATCGCCGCCCCGCCGCCCACGTGGCTCCAGCCTGCAGCCGCTGCTCCCTGCGTCGAGGAATCGCTGCGCCAAGTCGCTATGCCAGGCGCCTCCGCCTCTGCTCTGCTCCGCCTTGCTGCCCCGACGAGCCTCGTCCTCGTTGCCTTGCCGCTCCGTGCCCATCGCTGGACCTCCCCTGCTGCTCCCTGCATCAATCATAGGGCTGACCCTCTCACCCGCGAGCACTTCCAGCTGCTGCTGTTATCGCAACATCCCCAAACAGACGACTACCTCAATTTGGATTTCGTCAAGTTCCACTTCAACGAGTGTACCCCTACGTGTTGGTTACCGCACCAGAAAGCCAAGTTCGACTACCGCACGGTTACGCCAAGTTCATCTACGAAATGTGTACATCTACCCCGTCAAGACCCGGACCGACAAGTACACCAATGTCATGTGTACAACGACCGTCATGTACCTATGACCGAAGAACGCCATGTACCTCTCTGAAAAACGAACATGTACCACTATGTCCAAAGACCTCGAACCCGTCAAGTTCGACAACGATTGTGCACAACTACCGACGATGTGCTTGTTGCCAAGTACCCTCTCCGGATCGTCATGTTCGACTACCGATAAACATGTACCACTACCGTCGCCGAGATCGCGAGAACCTCTACCGTTGTCATGTACCCCTACTTCCACTACCAAACGTCCCGAGAATGTCCACTTCCCCTACACCGCATCGAACTTGAACCCCTCCGATAACGCACGCTTCGAAGGTATAACCATCAAGACGGCGCCCGTGAATGAATGCTTGCGATGTTTGAGATGCTCGTGTTTGCACCGTGTCCAAATTGTCACTCATTTCCTTGTCGCCAACTCGTGGGACACCCGGAATTCGGGAGCGCCCCACCATCTTTTGCACGCCCCCGCCACACTTTCTTTTGCACCGACGTCTCAATGAGTTGTCGGAACCGGAACGTTGCCGTGGCACTGTTTCATTATCGTTACCGTGGCACCCCTTTTCCTTTCCACCACGGTGACAAATGCTTCTTATTGCTCTTGTCAACTTTCATAAAAATTGCATAAACTTGCACATGTCATCCGCATCATGTTAACAACATCAATAATGTTTAAAATTGTTGTATGCATTAAATTGCTAAATGCACATGAGGATTTACCGGAATTGTTGTTTGATGTTTCCAGCCTCATTTAAAATGCCTAACTATGTTTTTCTACTCAGGTTTCAACTCTTGCATGTTAATCAACATTTAATATTGTTGGGCACCTAAACGGGATAGAACTAAATAATTGACGTGGTGTTTCGTCAATATGCAACTCGTTGCATATTGAGCTCCACTTAACTTGTAGAGTTGTTTGTGCACTTTGCCATGCCATGCATATTTAGACCGGACATGCATCATACTTGATTGTGCATCATGCCATGATTATGTGATGGTTCTTTACTATGTTGTTTGCTTCTTTCCGGTGTTGCTTCTTCGGGTTAGTTCCGTTAACGTCGTGTTTGTGAGGATCCGTTCAACTACGTCCGTTTGTCTTCTTGTTGGACTCGTTCTTCTTCCTTGCGGGATCTCAGGCAAGTTGACCATACCCTCGAAATCACTTCTATCTTTGCTTGCTAGTTGCTTGCTCTATTGCTATGCCTATGCTGCAATACCTACCAGTTGCTTATCATGCCTCCCATATTCTTAAGCCAAGCCTCTAACCCACCTTGTCCTAGCAAACCGTTGTTTGGCTATGTTACCGCTTTGCTCATCCCCTCTTATAGCGTTTTTAGTTCCAGGTGAAGATTGGAGTTTGTTCCTTGTTGGAACATGGATATTTGTTGGGATGTCACAATATCTCTTATTGATATTAATGCATCTATATACTTGGTAAAGGGTGGAAGGCTCGGCCTTATGCCTGGTGTTTTGTTCCACTCTTGGCGCCCTAGTTTCCGTCATATCGGTGTTATGTTCCAGGATTTTGCGTTCCTTACACGGTTGGGTTATAATGGGAACCCCTTGACAGTTCTCTTTGAATAAAACTCCTCCAGCAAGGCCCAACCATCGTTTTACCATTCGCCACCTAGCTTTTTTCCCTTGGGAGTCGCACATCCCGAGGGTCATCTTTATTTTAAACCCCCAAACTAGAGCCCCTTGCAGCGCCACCTCGGGGAAACTCGAGGGCTGGTTTTAGTTGTACGGATTGCTTATCCGGTGTGCCCTGAGAACGAGATATGTGCAGCTCCTATCGGGACGTCGGCGCATCGAGCGGTCTTGCTGGACTTGTTTTACCATTGTCGAGGATGTCTTGTAACCAGGATGCCGAGTCTGATCGGATTGTCTTGGGAGAAGGAATATCTTTCGTTGACCATGAGAGCTTGCAATGGGCTAAGTTGGGACACCCCTGCAGGGATTTGAACTTTCGAAAGCCATGCCCGCGGTTATGGGCAGATGGGAATTTGTTAATGTCCGGTTGTAGATAACCTGAAACTTAACTTAATTAAAATGCATCAACCGCGTGTGTAACCGTGATGGTCTCTTCTCGGCGGGGTCCGGGAAGTGAACACGGTGTTGGAGTAATGCTTGACGTAGGTTGTCCTAGGATCACTTCTTGATCATAGTTGTTCAACCGTGCCTTTGCTCTCTCTTCTCGCTCTCATTTGCGCATGTTAGCCACCATATATGCTAGTCGCTTGCTGCAGCTCCACCTCATACCTTTACCTTACCTATAAGCTTAAATAGTCTTGATCGCGAGGGTGTGAGATTGCTGAGTCCCCGTGACTCACAGATTCCTTCCAAAACCAGTTTGTAGCTGCCGATGAAACCGTGCAGGTGACGCAACTGAGCTCAAGGAGGAGCTCAATGAGATTCGCGTTCGTTATGTTGATCCGTTTCCAGTTGATCAGTAGTGGAGCCCAGTTGGGACGATCGGGGATCTGTGTAGCATTTGGGGTAGTCTTATTTTATTTTGGTTCTGTAGTCAGACCTTGTGTGTATCTGGATGATGTAATGCTTTATTCATGTATTATGTGAAGTGGCGATTGTAAGCCAACTATGTATCTCTTTCCCTTATGTATTACATGGGTTGTGTGAAGATTACCTCACTTGCGACATTGCTTACAATGTGGTTATGCCTCTAAGTCGTTCTTCGACACGTGGGAGATATAGCCGCATCGTGGGCGTTACAAGCTGGTAATCAAAGCCTTCCCCGACCTTAGGAGCCCCCTGCTTGATCGAATCGCTGGCGTTGTTGAGTCTAGAAAAAAAGTTTTGAGTCATTTAGGATTATATATATCGGAGAGTAGGATTCTTTTTACTCCTCAGTCCGTTCGTCACTCTGGTGAGGCATCCTGACGTAGAGTTTTGACTCTTCTCTTCTCAAATTTCACAAAAAAAATTAGGATCACGTGGGTATCTTGGAATCGTTCCGACGGTTTTGTGATGAGAACATTGTTCTTGGTGCCTCCTGACATTTAGGGGTTGTGGCAGTGTCCCGGGGAGTTGTGCTCCGAGGTGTTGTCGTCACAATTTTATCGTTGCAATTCTGGAATACCTGAGTTTCGCCGACATCGAAAATCTCTTTTATGCAGTTGTTGGTGAGATAACCTCGACGCCACCCAGTACTGGGGCGGGAGTTCGGGAGTATTGCCATAACTCGTATAACGGATGCTTTTCGAAGGTTGAGGTAAACGATTTCCGAAGGTTTCTTGGTTATGTGTTGAAGGACGGATACAGCTGGATGTAGGATTTGCTTGTTTTGGGTGAGATATTATGCTTCCCCTGTACCCCCAACACCTGATTGCATAACCGGAAAATTTCGGGAGTTTATAAGTGGGAATTCAAGTGCTCCTAGGATATCTTTCCGACAGATGTATGATATGAAATTGGGGTTTGACGTCTAGTGGTCCGCCTATCCATGGTTGATTTTACAATGGTCTCATTGTGTCTCAAAGAGTCCTTGGCTATGCTGACTCGGGGACGCTTCGTATGTCATGTGCACTGTCTTGTACATGATGGTGTTGTACGATTGAGCCTGTGTAGGCCCCACCACGAAAACTTCGGACGAAATCTCTATCATATGTTTGTTCCGGCTTATTCTGCAAGCCAATCCTTTGCTTTGTTTTGGTTTGTGGTATTCGAGTTGCTTCGAAGTCAAATGTGGAGTCCATACCTTTCCTAAGCTATGTTCTCATACTCCTATGTGAATATCAATCCTTCATGATAATCGAGATTGTCATGTAAATCCTTTTCAACCGGCGTGTTTTCTCTTCAAGTGGATCTGATCATTTCAACACCAACAAAAAATAAATTATCAACTCTCTCAATGGTGTTTGTTTCATCCATCTCCAAGTTGCTTTTATTTTCCCACCCTCCCACCCTTTTTCTTCAAGGACTAAGATTTCTTAATCAAGTATCCATTTTATTCATGTGAATTTTCTCCATTCCTTTCTTTCAATGTTCTTACCCGGTGATTCTCCTGGAGATACTAACGGGGCCCCAAGTTCATCATTCTTCATTCGTTTTCTTCTCTGGTGGATTCAAGTCAAGCTTTGTTGATCATATCCTTTCCTTGTTTCCATGCTTTCTCATGCCGGTGCACCTCTTAATCATCCATTTCTCGCTATTCAATTATTCCAGAGTGCTCAAGATATCTCAAAAGGCTCGTCTAGGCATTCATGATCCATCCAACCTATTTTGAGGATATTATCTCATTCAAGCCTTTTAATTCAACCGGTGCATTCTCTCTTTTAAATCGTTCAACGGTGTTTTCTTTTGAGTGGGCCCTAACCCACAGGTCTTTTCCCAGGATCTTACCTGACTCTTCTTATTTTCCCGGCGTTATTCTCAAATTCATTTCAAAGTTTGACGTAAGAATGATTCATCATCAATCACATGTATTTCTCCAAGATCTTTCAAATTCTTTTCATCGTTGGCTCTACCTCTTCGCTTTTGATTCTTCCGGAGTGTCTAAACGATTCATGGTGGTGTTTCTCGTCGTCTTTCTAGGATTTTGAAGACTGAAGAAGAGTTTTTCCTCCATATCTTGCTCCATTCTCTTCAAGATTCATGGTGCTAGCTTGTTGCCATCCTCTCATATTTGTTTTCGATTGTGAGAATCCTTTGCACCCATCAGGAGCTATTCAAGATTCTTTTCAGTTTGATTCTATGAACATTTCGGGATTATTCATTCTCAGCTTTCAGCTCTCGTTATCTAAATCTTACCGGTGCATCATTCAAATTTCTCTAATCACCTTGGGATCTCTTCGTTCACTTGTATCTAAATTCTCTCAAGTATCCTCGTTCATTTCATAATTCTTCCCGGTGTTCCTTTATCTTTCCTTCGGTTATTTTAATTATTATGGTGGTTCATGCAAGAGTTCTCGTCATTCTCATATCAATTCATTCGTTCTTTCCAATCCTACCGGTAGTTCGTTGAATACCTTCTCAAGTTTGCGCTACGAGAATAAGTAGTATGCCAAATCCATTGCTTGTCACCAATTTAAATTGGTGAAGGATAAGCATAATGTAATTCTTATTCTTGTTTCATCGAGTAATTTCAATTTCTGATTTCCGGAGTGGTTCATCATATCACATTCTCGGTTCGAGATGCTTTATCTTTCTTTTCCGGAGTTCCAAGTTTCCATTTTATCTCGTCGCGAAGATCCATCTTATCATTGCAAGGATTCACCTTGTGTTTTCAACTTCTCTTTCCTTCCGTTTGATCATCCTTTTGTTATCGGAGTTCTTCATGAAGGTTCTACATGATGGTTTCATCAAGGATTTAATTTCCTTCTCGAAGTGTTCATCAACATTCTTTTCTAAGGAGCTCAAGTATTCTTCTTCCTGCAATCCGGAGTGCAATTCTTTCTAGCATATCATTGGAGGTGGTATTATGTCATTCTTGATAATTTGAGTTCATGTTTCATGATTCACATGGTGTTAACAATGAGATATATTAAATCCATCAACCTCTTCATTGGAGGTATCTTGGGTTATATTTCACCTAAAGCCTTCCCTAAGGATTGTTTCTATTTATGGTGCTCATAAAGGACCCAAGTTCTTCTTTTATCCTCTCGGTGGAATAAGTTTCTCGTCTCCTTGTTCTATTCAATCCAATCTTGTTTTTCGTTAGTGGCGGAATTTCACCTCATAGTTTTGACATGTTTTTTTTTTTACCATGAAGACTGCAGGGCTTACACCCCACAGCATTTTATTAAATAACAAATATATACAAAGTTTCCTCAAGGAGGAAGAGAGAAAACTATACAGGGAAGAGAAGCACTATACCTATAAATTACAAATAAACAAAGGAGACAGACTGGAACTCTCCTCAAGGAGGAAGAAAATCAATCCACTTAAGAAGGGCATCTCTAAATTTCCTATTTATACGGTGGGAGAGCAGAGTAATGTCATGAATGAAGCTATTCCTCCATGTCCTGAAAGAGGGCTGAATGTTTCTGAAAGTTCTATCATTCCTGATCTTCCAAATATTCCACCAGGCCACGAAAACCACCTCCCCAAAAAAAGGTTTGTTGAAATCTTTCCTTGCATGATGAGCAATTTCCACCATATCGTCACTATTTTTCCATTCAATTTGGAGGTAATTCCAGATTCGAGCACTAAAGTTGCACTGGAAGAACAGGTGGTTTCTGTCCTCCAGAGCACCAGTCGGGCAAAGAACACATTCAGGCCCTTCATTGATTCTCCAATGTCTCCTCTGGATCATGTCCTTGGTGTTAATCCTGTCCATGATGACAAGCCAAGCAAACATCTTGATCGACATAGTGCAGCAACTTTTCCATATCCATCCCAGGATGGGGTTTGAGACCATTGGCTGATAGACAAAATCATAAAACTTTTTTGCTGTATACTCTGATTTCTTGCCATGTCTCCATCCCCAGTGGTCAGTAGATTGATTGTCCAAATGGAAAGACCCCATCAATGAGGAGAGCTGTTGCATTTCTTGGTAGGCTTGTTCAGACATAGGCAAGTAGAAAAGCTCCTGAAAAGAACGAGCCTGAAAGACGTCCTTGACTGAGAGGTTTTTGTGGAGACAAAAAGAAAATAGCCTGGGAAATCGCTGTTGCAGAGGAACCGAGCTGTTCCCAATTTGCCAGTAGTCTAACCAAAACTGCACTGTATCTCCACTATGAACATCAACCGACGTAACGGCTCTGAAATTATCCATCAACTTGCATACATCTTTCCACCAAAATGAGCCACAGAGTACAGTATCATGCGGAATCCTTTCAAGTAGTAAGAATCCCAAACTAATTGCACCCAGGGCACATCCATCTTATTATAAAATTTGTTGAGGTGTTTCAATAAGAGAGCATCATTCTGCAGCCCAAGATTTAAAATCCCGAGCCCGCCCTTTGACTTAGGTCTACAAACAAGCTGCCAAGCCGCCAGAGAGTGGCCCTTTTCCTGACCATACTTCCTCCATAAACACTGCCTTTGAATTCTTTCCAATTTTTTTAAAATACCCTGAGGAATGGACAAGCTACAAAGGAAAAATATAGGCAAGGAAGAGATCACAGAATTGACTAATTGCAGTCTGCCCCCTTGTGGCAAGAACCATGAACTTGCTGTCAATCTTCTCTCCATACAGTCCACAAGAGGAAGGAGGTCCACTATTTTAGGCCTGGTGGTCCCCACTGGCAGTCCCAGATATGTAAAAGGCATAGTGCCTAATTTGCAATCAAAAAAGGCAGCCAGGTTAGAAGCATCCTGCTCAACTACATTGATAGGATACATGGAGGATTTATGGAAATTGATCTGCAGTCCAGTTGCCTGTGAGAAGGAATGCAAAACTGATTTCAGAGCCCTTAATTGATTTATATCAGCATTTAGGAATAGCAGTGTGTCGTCTGCATATTGAACCACTGGGTAATCTGGATCGTGGGTAAGCAGGGGCCTGCTTAGTAAACCTTGTTGAAGAAGATTGTTCACTAAAGTCTGTAAAAGATCAGCCGCAATAACAAATAGTAAGGGAGAAATTGGGTCCCCTTGTTTGACTCCACATTTGCATTTGAAATGAGTACCAGGGACTCCATTCAATAATACAGAAGAAGTGCCAGAAGACAGCAACTGCTTAATCCAAACAATCCACCTTTCATCAAAACCTTTTGCAGTTAATATCTTAATGATTGCCTCATGCTGGATAGAGTCAAAAGCCTTTTCAAAGTCCAACTTAAGCAAAAGGATGGGCCTTTTAGACTGATTGCACTGATGGTTATACTCAAATGTCCAAGCAAGACAACCCTGGATTGTTCTTGATTTGATGAAACCATATTGGTTTTTATGCACACATTTGGTGATCTCTAGTTGAAGTCTGTTAGCAGCAAGCTTTGTGAGAAACTTTAGGCCAACAGAGGTTAGAGAGATTGGTCTAAAATCTCCCACACCCTCAGGTGTCTGCTTCTTTGGGACCAGGGTAATGAATGCATCATTCAAGTTTTCTAATTGCACTGTTCCAGCATGAAACTCTGTAACCAGCTGTATAAAGTCAGCAGAAATTATATGCCAACACTTTTTTAAAAAGAGCCCGTTAAAGCCATCAGGGCCAGGGGCCTTATCAGTAGGCAAGTCCTTGATAACCTCCTCAATTTCTTTTAATTCAAAAGGTTTTGTGAGCACCTCCAAACCCTGGACCCTGGGTATTAGGGACAAAATGGTTGCATCCAAAGAAATAGACTTAACTGTCCCCATTCTGCTTTTGAAGGTTGTCAGGAATTCTCTGGCCATCTCCTCATGGTTAGATGTTACTGTTCCATCTGACAGCACCAAGCTTGCCACAAAAATTTTTCTGAATCTTTCAGTTGCCATGGCCTGAAAGAATTTGGAGTTTTCCTCCCCCAGTTTGATATACCTAATTGTACATCTTTTCCTCCAGTACAAGTATTGCATGTGAAGCAGGTGTTCATGGTGCAATTTAATTATTTTCCTGAAATTAAACTCAGGCCTGGATAAAGGTCTCTTGTCCTCAAGATTGTCCAACCAAAGAATGACCCAGTTACACATCTCAATCAACCTTTTGATATGTGAAAGACCTTTCTGCCATTTCTTGAGAGCAAACCTCAAAGCTTTCAATTTGTCCACAATGATTGCCGAAATATGGGTCTTACGACTAGGGCGAGCCCACACCTCCTGCACACATTCCATAAAGCCTGCCTGGTGAATCCAATAGTTTTCAAACCTGAAGATATGTGATTTGGGAATTGCTGTACTAATGGCCACCAGACAAGGAACATGATCCGACGCAGTCTTTGCCAAAGGGGTCAGTTGTGTCATGGGATATATGTTAATCCAACTTGCAGAAGTAAAAACCCAGTCCAACTGTTCCAGGAGTGGCCTGTCTTGCATGTTAGACCACGTGAATTTACGTCCTTTTAGAGGAAGCTCTAATAATCCCAAATGGCCAATTATTTCATTGAAAATGAACATATCATTAATATCACCCCCGGGGAGATTTCTATTATCAATGGAACGGATGAAGTTGAAGTCTCCCATTAACATCCACATATCATTCGGATAAATGTCCAAGTTGTAAATCCAGGAGACAAACTCATCGCGCAACTCACCCTGGCATGGACCATACACATTAACCAGAAACCATTGTTCATTATTATGGACCGAGGTAAAATGCATAACAATAGCGTATGGTTTAACTGTGAGAAGGGTGCCACTGAACATATCAGATCGCCACGCTGTTAAGAGGCCCCCAGATGCTCCGCTAGAGGGAGACTCAACAAATTGATCAAACCCTTGAGGACAAATGCTTTTCATGATAGAGCGCGAGCAAGAGGATAACTTAGTTTCCTGCAAACAAAGCACTGAACACTGACTCTCTATCACTTTCTCCCTGACAGAGCGCTGCCTAGCATCCAAATTCAGACCACGAACATTCCAGCATAAAACTTTCCAACTACGCGTGGTGACACGATTCATGGATAACCATTGCGTATAGAAGTAATAAAAGTGTGGCACATAATGCCAAACCTTCCAAAATAAAGCTAAATTCAGTACCCCAGAGTAACATATCCCAGCCCGGACATAGATCAACAGTAACAAAAACAGACATATCCAGCACCATTAGTCTTTGCATATAGAGGAACATAAAAACTAATTGGAAGATGCAGATGAGTCCTCCTGAGGATTATCCATAAGCTTGTCCACCGTTAGGAGCGCAGGATCAACCTCCAACTGCGCCCCCATAGCTTGGAGAACATGAAGCGGAGTTTGACGTGGTGCAGTGGGCCGAGCATCTTCAGTATCATCCGCCGAAGTGGACTGGGCCTTGCCTTCCATGGGCTTTGCACGAGGGCGCTTTTTAGATGGCTGCAGAGAAAGTTTCTCAAAGACCACATTTTTGTACCCATCTAACTTTGCCGCGCTCCGAGTGCAACGCCTTAGTGATGTATCAACAACAGGAGTCTTCTTCTTGTCTCGCCGCCTACGAGCAGAGGATTGTTCCACAGAGAAGAAAGGCGTGGATTGAACTGATACTGGAGGAGCAGAACTAGCAGACTCAATTTCGTCAGAGACAGACTCCGAAACAGCAGGCACCGCCTCAAATAAAACTCTGGCCACAGGGCGCTTCTGCAAGACAGGTTTGCTGACAGCAGGAACAAGGGGCAGTGAAGCAGTCAAACAACTAATCATCTTTGATTCATCAAAAGCAATGGACCACGATCTCTTGGAGTAGATGATCGTGCCCATCGGCTTGGGGAAGATAGATCTTGGCACTTCCTTGACAGAGAAATCAAACATAAGGTTTTTGAAAGACCTTTGCCAAATCATTTCCGGGGGAAGAGGAGGTCCTGCCACAATACGCGCCATGCCAATAAAAATCTGATGCTGTTGAATCATAGGGGGATGGTAGGGCACAATAGCTAACTGATTTTCCTCAAGGACAGGATTAAGGGGCTCATGTTGTTGCTGGATCTCACCTGCTTGCTCTTGCTGTTCTACAGAAACAGACCCTTCTGGCTGATCAATTACTATTGAAACTTGATCCTGCTCGGGAGCAGCAGGTGGCACATTGTCAGCATCATATCCCCACACGGCATTGCCCCAACCAGGTGCAGGCGCTTCATTATTGACCAGCGGAGGCGGCAGAGCGAGAGGTGCATCATTCCAACCAAGCATTGGGTATGGAGGTAAGGCAAACATCAGATTATCAGGCACTAGATTGTCAGGCAAAGGGTGAGGATTTCCATCAAGAGGCATGGGGTCTTCATCATTTGGCATCTGGTCTGCAAAATCTGCGCCAAGAACATAGCAAGCGGCCGTCCAAGATACTTGAGCACCTCCATATTCTGCATAATCACCAAAAACCACATCCCTTGGAACCAAAGGCGTATCTGGGAAACTAGCTTCAACCAAAGTCCGGACAAGATAAGGGTCTTCACTGTCCCAAGAAATAAACTTTCCGAAAGTACCTACAGCCTGCGAGATGTATTCAGTGGTGCGGTAATCCAGGGGAATCCCAATGAACATTAGCCAGCCCTTACGAAAACCGTGAGTTCCTTTGAAATTATCTCCCTCATCATGCTTCATAAATCTGACAAAACGGTCATTGCCCAAAGTAAAAGGTGCATGCTGAACCAAGGTATATCTAACAGTCGGATCCCTGACTTGAAACAGACCTATCCCATGAAACCACGGCTGAGCAGATCGAACCATAATACCTCTATCTTGCAGAAACTGAACGACTTCATTCCGCACCGGGCCAAGCGGCCCCTCCGGCGCCGGCATCACCTCTGCAACCATGTAGTCCTCATGCCGACGGGGCAGACACGTTGCAGGCGTGAAGAAGGTGCGTGGAAGCCGACGATCACCGCCATCAATGATGAGATGTCCAGGGGGCACAAAGCGCTGTGGGTCGAGCTCGTAGTTCGCCATAGAAGAGCCCGGAGCTTGTTGGGGGTTTTCGTTGGATTGGGGTGAGGGGAGATGCAATGGGGGCGGCGGCGATGGGACTGGACAGTCTATCCCAATAACTCTGGCTCTGTTCCCATGAGTAGCAGCAGATTCCAATAAACTCGTTTTTTGTTGAACCGAGATTGGCCTCCAAACCAATCCATTGGAGCGCGCGAAATCATTACATGCCTGGCTAGAGTGACCAGGACATGAGCAAGCCGTGCAGACTACTCGCCTTCCACAAGTCGTTGACATGTGGCCCTTCTGAGAGCAAATAGTACAGGTGAGCACACGGTCCAGCATGTCATCGACCATGGCATCAAACTGTCTGGCTGCCTCCTGAGAAGAGGGGATATCCGAACGGTGAGAAGGAGACGGGCTCGAAGGCCCAGAGGCAGATGGGCCAAATAATGAATGTGAGGTAGAATCTTGACGGGCCCCCAAAGCTTCAGGGCCAGAATCCAGGCAACTGTTTTGAACTTGCGACAATCCCGCCTCTGCGCCACTGTCGAGCGAGAATTCTGCATGCACAGAGGAAGGGTCCTCCAAAACCGGATCAATTACCGGTGAGGCAGATTCCGGCTGGCTCAACGCCGGCAAGGGAGTAACTGTTCCAAAAACGATAGGTGGACGTGCCACCGTCCAACACAAGTCCATGGGTGGCGATGGATGTATGACTACACGTTCATGTGCCGGAAGATTATACCCCGCATCTGTCATGAAATCGATGCATTCTTGTGTAGCCGGATATCTATATCCCTTGCAAGCAGAGTATCGCTCAAACGTGGCAAAAGTAAGCTTTTTACGTGCAGAAGGAGCAGTCTTAAGAGCTGATCTAACCGGAGGCTTATTCATGGCCAAAAGACCTAAAGATGAACGACGCTTAGTAGGACTAACTAGAATCCTTTCGGCGTCACACTCCTTCCTCCAGATCCGGAGCTCTCTAATCCAATTAGGCCCCCAATTTTCCCACAGATGAAAATAGCATTTGAACAGATCGCATGCATAGGAACGGAGATCCATAATAAGAAAACCAACTTGCTTGCAAGAAACATGAAAAGAGTAAACCTTATCCTTGATGTGAAGGACCTGAAGATCAATTGCCAAACCTCCAATTACTGCCTCCAAAACCGCAGCCACAGAATCCTCCGAGAGACGAAAAGCATGGCGGCTGAATGAAACCACTAAGATGAATGACCTCCTGTGCCCGGCAAGATGGACCGTATGTCCAGTAGATCTGAAGACCTCTTCTGCAAAAACCCTACCCTTGGAGAAATCCAAGCCAAGGGTAGATCCACCAGGCAAACCCATAGTAGATGGGTATTACCTTGATCCCAAAAGAACGCCGGAACAGATGATCGGAGAGAATCCAGAAGTTAGTGGAGAAAGATGCAGATCGCCGGAGAGGGTGGGGGAGCCGAGGTGGAGGGTGGGTGCGCCATTTGTCCTCCTTATGAGTGGCGGTCGGGGACGAGCGATGGTCTTTTCCTACCAATCTTAGTTTTGACATGTTATCCATAAAGCCCACTACAACCTTGTTCTTTTCGTTGTTGATTTCCCAACAACTCCATTCAATCCTTTTTTTTAAGGATGCTCTTCCGAACTCATTTCAGGCAGAAGTTGTTGTCTTCTTCTCTGTTCTTTTGTTTCCATTCTTATATTTCTTCCGGAGGCATTGTGATGATGCTCTCTTCACTCATCATATCTTATTGTGAAGTTCATGTTCTTTCTTTTGCTTATCCTTTTAACTGGAGTGTTCCATCCTCTGCTCAAGTTCTTTCATTTTATCAAGACTCTCATCTCTTTTCAACCGGAGTGTTGTCCGTATTTGTTCTTCCTTGTTCCTCTTTTCTAACGGAGTGCTTTCAACTTCGTTCATCTCCGTTGCATTCTTTTCTCGAATTGGTTTAACCTTTTCAAGGTTCTTTGGTTTCACTCGTTTGTCAAAGAAGCAACTTGGCTTTACCTCTCCTCTTTCTCTTCCGTTTTCCCTCCGGTGCCATTCTAGATCTCGGGACGAGATCCTCTCGTAGTGGTGGAGTGTTGTGACGCCCCGAGACCGATGCTCGAGAAGACTTCCATATGTTCCAGGTTTCGCCATGTGTTTCAGTTGTGCCGGCCCTTTTATTCTTGCATTGCATCATGTCATCATGCCATCATCTCATAAATCTTTTGCAACTCAACTAAATAAATGGCATGGATCTTTGATCCATTTAAACCGAGGGAATTCACATGGTGATTCTCTTTACAACATATCCTCTCGATATTTAGAGAGCTATAGTAAATATTCCAATTATTTGGATTTACTTCAAACACACTTGCAAAATATCCAAATGCCTTTGTTATCTTAATTCTTGGTCTCCAACATGGCCATATATTTCTTTCATCATATTCCGGAGCTCCACCAAAAACCTCAACATTTTTGGACCTCCCTATCACCTACTTCCTATGCAAAACCATTTGAATTAAATTCAAATGATTTCGTTTCAAACTTCACCCACGTGATCATTTCCATTTTTCGTGGATCAGGCTCATTTTTTTGACTCTGAGAAAATTTACTTCATGTCCAAACTCCACTGCAATCCCTCTCGGCTTTTCTTCCAAGTTTCTTTTCTTTTATTTAGTTAAAAGAAAATAAGATTTGGAGGGAGAAGAGAGAGCCCATCATCCTGGCCGTTTTCCTTTCCATTGGGCCGACCTCCAAGACCTACTAGCGCCGGCCCACTCCCTAACCTAACCCTAGCGAGCCTTAGCCCGATCCCTCGCGCTCATCTCCCTCTCGATCCGCTCCCTCGCGCTTCCAGGAGAGGGGCACCGCGCTCAACCCCTTCTCTGCCCGATCCCCATCTCCCCCGATCTCTCCCGCTCGCCCGATCCATCGCCTCATCCTCACCCTCCCATTGGCGCTGCCATGCCGGCCTGCGACGCCACCGCCAAGCTCCACCAGGACCACGCCGGCCTCTCCTCCTTCCTCGCCGTGCCTCTGCCTACGACCGTCGCCAGCGAGCAGCTCCCCTCCTTCGTCCATGGCGGCTGCCGCTCCTGCCAAGTCCCTCGTCCGGATGCATCAAGCCCCGCCGCCTCCTACTATTTTCTTTCCTCGCCGGAGCCGCATCAAGTCACGTTGCTGCCCTGCTTCCCTGTCTTCGCCAGCGCACGTTGCCGCCCCGCCGCCCGCGTGGCTCTAGCCTGCAGCCGCTGCTCCCTGTGTCGAGGAGTCGCCATGCCAAGTCCCTGTGCCAGGCCCTCTCACCCGCGAGCACTTCTGGCTGCTGCTGTTGTCGCAACGTCCCCAAACAGACGGCTACCTCCATTTGGATTTCGTCAAGTTCCGCTTCAATGAGTGTACCCCTACGTGTTGGTTAACGCTCTGGAACGCCAAGTTCGACTACCGCACGGTTACGCTAAGTTCATCTACGAAACATGTACATCTACTCCGTCAAGACCCGGACCGACAAGTACCCCAACGTCATGTGTACAACGACCGTCGCTGAAGACCCGGGTAGCAAAAACGTCAAGTACCTATGACCGAAGAACGCCATGTACCTCTCCGAAAAACGAACATGTACCACTAAGTCCGAAGACCTCGAACCCGTCAAGTCTGACAACGATTGTGCACAACTACCGACGACGTGCTTGTTGCCAAGTACCCTCTCCGGATCGTCATGTTCGACTACCGATAAACATGTACCACTGCCGTCCCCGAGATCGCGAGAACCTCTACCGTCGTCATGTACCCCTACATCCACTACCGAACGTCCCGAGAACGTCTACTTCCCCTACACCGCATCGAACTTGAACCCCTCCGATAACGCACGCTTCGAAGGTATAAACATCGAGACGGCGCCCATGAACGAATGCTTGCGATTTTTGAGATGCTCGTGTTTGCACCGTGTCCAAATTTTCACTCGTTTCCTTGTCGCCAACTCATGGGACACCCGGAATCCGGGAGCGCCCCACCATCTTTTGCATGCCCCCGCCACACTTTCTTTTGCACCGACGTCTCAATGAGTTGTCGGAACCGGAACGTTGTCGTGGCACCGTTTCGTTATCGTTGTCGTGGCACCCCTTTTCCTTTCCACCAGGGTGACAAATGCTTCTTATTGCTCTTGTCAACTTTAATAAAAATTGCATAAACTTGCACATGTCATCCGCATCATGTTAACAACATCAAGAATGTTAAAAATTGTTGTATGCATTAAATTGCTAAATGCACATGAGGATTTACCGGAATTGTTGTTTGATGTTTCCGGCCTCATTTAAAATGCCTAACTATGTTTTTCTACTCATGTTTCAACTCTTGCATGTTAATCAATGATACGTCTCCAACGTATCTATAATTTTTGATTGCTCCATGCTATATTATCTACTGTTTTGGGCAATATTGGGCTTTATTATCCACTTTTATATTACTTTTGGGACTAACCTATTAACCGGAGGCCCAACCCAGATTTGTTGTTTTATGCATATTTCAGTGTTTTGAAGAAAAGGAATATCAGACGGAGTCGAAACGGAACGAAATCAACTGGAGAAGTTAATTTTGGAAGGAAACACACCTGATGGACTTGGACCCCACGTCAGAAGATACGGGAGCTGCCCACGAGGGTGGGGGTGCGCCCACCCCCCTGGGGCGCGCCCCCCAGCCTCGTGGGGCCCCCATGGCTCCCCTGACGTGCTTCTTCTGCCTATATATCACCATATACCCTAAAACTTCCAGAATAGGAAATAGATCGGGAGTTCCGCCGCCAGAAGCCTCCGTAGCCACCGAAAACCAATCTAGACGCGTTCTGGCACCCTGCTGGAGGGGGCAATCCCTCTCCGGTGGCCATCTTCATCATCCCGGCGCTCTCCATGACGAGGAGAGAGTAGTTCTCCCTCGGGGCTGAGGGTATGTACAAGTAGCTATGTTTTTGATCTCTCTCTCTCTCTCGTGTTCTTGAGATGATACGATCTCGATGTATCGCGAGCTTTGCTATTATAGTTGGATCTTATGTTTCTCCTCCCCCTCTTTTCTCTTGTAATGAATCGAGTTTCCCCTTTTGAGTTATCTCATCGGATTGAGTCTTTAAAGATTTGAGAACACTTGATGTATGTCTTGCCGTGGATATCTGTGGTGACAATGGGATACCACGTGCCACTTGATGTATATTTTGGTGACCAACTTGCGGGTTTCGTGACATTGGGAACCTATGCATAGGGGTTGGCACACGTTTTCGTCGTGATTCTCCGGTAGAAACTTTGGGGCACTCTTTGAGGTTCTATGTGTTGGTTGAATAGATGAATCGGAGATTGTGTGATGCATATCGTATAATCATACCCACGGATACTTGAGGTGACATTGGAGTATCTAGGTGACATTAGGGTTTTGGTTGATTTGTGTCTTAAGGTGTTATTCTAGTACGAACTCTAGGGCTGTTTGTGACACTTATAGGAATAGCCCAACAGATTGATTGGAAAGAATAACTTTGAGGTGGTTTCGTACCCTACCATAATCTCTTCGTTTGTTCTCCACTATTAGTGACTTTGGAGTGACTCTTTGTTGCATGTTGAGGGATAGTTATGTGATCCAATTATGTTAGTATTGTTGAGGGAACTTACACTAGCGAAAGTATGAACCCTAGGCCTTATTTCAACACATTGCAATACTGTTTACGCTAACTTTTATCATTCGTTACCTTTCTGTTTTTATAATTTCAGATTAAAAATACTATTATCTACTATCCATATACCACTTGTATCACCATCTCTTCGCTGAACTAGTGCACCTATACAATTTACCATTGTATTGGGTGTGTTGGGGACACAAGAGAATCTTCGTTATTTGGTTGCAGGGTTGCTTGAGAGAGACCATCTTCATCCTACGCCTCCTACGGATTGATAAACCTTAGGTCATCCACTTGAGGGAAATTTTCTACTGTCCTACAAACCTCTGCACTTGGAGGCCCAACAACGTCTACAAGAAGAAGGTTGTGTAGTAGACATCAAGCTCTTTTCTGGCGCCGTTACTGGGGAGGTTAGCGCTTGAAGGTATATCTTTAGATCTTGCAATCGAGTCTTTTAGTTTCTTGTTTTATCACTAGTTTAGTTTATAAAAGAAAACTAAAAAAATGGAATTGAGTTTGTCTCATAGGCTTCACCTTTTTAATATCTTTCGTGAGTATGATGGAAAGGATAATTGTGCTCAAGTGCTAGAAGAAGAAATCTATAAAATGTTTGGCACTAAATATTTGAATGATGAGCATGATTGCAGTGTTGTTAGTACGAATTCTTTGAATATCCATGATGCTAATGATGATTGCACTAGTTATGATGAAAATGCCTCCTATAAACATGTCAATTTTTATGGAGTAGACTGGGTTTGCAAGTACACACCAAATAGGGAAGATAGATATTGGAAGAGGCATAAGTACTTAGAAACCAAATTGTTGCAAGAAGAGCTAGATGAATGTGCTGAAAGATTCAATATTTTTTGTGCCCCTTGTGAACTTTGCAATGAACATGGTCATTTAAAGCTCCAATGCAAATTGTTTCATGACCGAATCGTATCCAAAAATTGTGATAATTTGATTACCCTTGAGCATCATAAAGAGCTTAGTCTTCTTTTGGGGTATGAGGAAATGAAACGTATAACTGAGGGTATTCCAAAGTTTAATCTTGATAAATTTCTTGATTTTGATCTAGAGAAGATTTATATGTATTGTGCGGTGAATTGCATTGAAAATGCTTATATTGCCAATTACATAAAGAAAAGAAAACAAATAGAAGATGAAGAGAATACTAATGAAAGGGAAGAGACTTCCCAATATCCTCCTATTATTTCTTATGATGAATCAGGTAACGAGGAGGAGCCTCCTATTCAACCAATCTCATTAATAAGGAGCTCCAAAAAGAGGATTGAACCCACGCATGATGTGGTGAAGAAGAAGAAAAGAAAAAGGAAGAGAGGTAAAAAGATATCTCTCCCAAATAATGTTGCTCCTATTACTATTGTTCCTCATTAAAATATAATTGTGGAAGATAATGATACTTCTTATGATCTTGAAAATCTTTTTGGCACTTGCTTGGAAGAATATGATAATTGCTATACTTTTGGTGCTATCCATACTATTAATGATGAGAGTGATTATGCTTATGATATGAAAAGGCCCAAGCTTGGGGAAGCTATGTTTGATGAGGATGACATATTTGAGAATATATTTGCTGTAATTAATGTTTGTCCCAAGCTTGGGGAAGCTATGATTAATGAAGATGATATTTTTAGTCTCCCAAGTTTTTATATGCAAGTTTATAATGATGATAGCATGCCTCCTACTTATGATGATTACTGTGATGATACTTATGATATAAAAAGTAGTGATTATATTTAGAAAACTTGTCATGATTATGAGTACCCTTTCTCTGAACATTACTCCTTTAACGTGGAAACAATTTATAGTATTCAAGTATATTATGATACACCCACTATTCCGAATGAGAAGAATTTTGCTTATGTGGAGAGTAGTAAATTTTCTATGCTTGTAGATCATGAAAAGAATGCTTTAGGTGCTGGTTATATAGTTGAATTCATTCAGGATGCTACTGAAAATTATTATGAGGGAGGAACATATGCTTGTAGGAATTGCAATAATATCAAGTTTCCTCTCTATGTGCTTAAAGTTTTGAAGTTATGCTTGTTTTACCTTCCTATGCTAATTAATTATTGTTTCCACAAGTTGTTTGCTCACAAAATCCCTATGCATAGGAAGTGAGTTAGGCTTAAATGTGCTAGTCATATTCTTCATGATGCTCTCTTTATGTTTCAATTCCTATCCTTTATGTGAGCATCATTGAAATCATCATGCCTAGCTAGGGGCGTTAAACGATAGCGCTTGTTGGGAGGCAACCCAACTTTATTTTTGTTCCTTGATTTTTGTTCCTGTTTAGTAACAAATAATTCATCTAGCCTCTGTTTAGATGCGGTTTTATGTGTTTAATTAGTGTTTGTGCCAAGTAGAACCATTGGGAAGACTTTGGGAAAGTCTTGTTGATCATGCTGTCAAAAACAGAAACTTTAGCGCTCACGAGAACTGCTGCCATTTTTATTTGGAGAGTGCTATTTAGTTAATTATTTTTTCAGGTGATTAATAGATAAATTCCTCAGGTGCAGCAATTTATTTGAGAATTTTATGAGTTCCATAAGTATACGTTTGATCCAGATTACTACAGACTGTTCTGTTCTCGACAGATTCTGTTTTTCATGTGTTGTTTACTTATTTTGATGAATCTATGGCTAGTAAAATAGTTTATAAACCATAGAGAAGTTGGAATACAGTATGTTTAACACCAATATAAATAAAGAATGAGTTCATTACAGTACCTTGAAGTGGTGTTTTGCTTTCTTATACTAACGGAGCTTACGAGTTTTCTGTTAAGTTTTGTGTTGTGAAGTTTTCAAGTTTTGGGTAAGGATTCGATGGACTATGGAATAATGAGTGGAAAGAGCCTAAGCTTGGGGATACCCCGGAAGGCATCCCCTCCTTCGTCTTCGTTCATCGGTAACTTTACTTGGAGCTATATTTTTATTCGCCACATGATATGTGTTTTGCTTGGAGCGTCAATTTATTTTGTTAGAATTTGCTTGCTGTTATTTAGAACAATGTTTTGCATCTTTTATTTCAATAAAAGTGGCATTGATAGCCTTTACTATGCCTATGTTACAAGTATACATGTTGCTGTTTGAAAACAGAAAGTTTACCGCTGTTGCAATAATTCCCTAGAAAAGTCAGAATGTGATAAAATGTTGAAACCTTTTGCATATTAAGATCTGATAAATTTACTACAGTGGGAATTTTCTTTCATAATTTTTGGAGCTAGGGAAGTATGGATGTTGCTGCATTCTTTACAGACTATCCTGTTTAGGCAGATTGCTGTTATGTTTGCATTGTTTGCATATGTTTGCTTCTTTAATGATTCTATTTGTGGATAGGACTATTAAATATGCAGAGGAATTTAGTATGCAATGTTGAATAATAATTTTAGTGATTTGCTACATTAGAGTATGATAAGGTTTTGGCAATGGTTTATACTAACTTATCTCACGAGTCCTTGTTGAGTTTTGTGTGGATGAAGCTTTTGAGATTTAGGGAGACCGTGATATGAGAGGAATTAAGGAGACACAAAAGCTCAAGATTGGGGATGCCCAAGGCACCACAAGATAATATTTCAAGAAGTCTCAAGCGTCTAAGCTTGGGGATGCCCCGGTTGGCATCCCACCTTTCTTCTTCAACAATTATCGGTTAGTATCGGTTGATCCTAAGTTTTTGCTTCTTCACATGATGTTTGCTATTCTTAGAATATCATTTTATTTTGCTTTGCTTACTGTTTGAATAAAATACCAAGATCTGAAATTCTTAAATGTTAGAGAGTCTTCACATAGTTGCATGATTATTCGACTACTCATTGATCTTCACTTATATCTTTCGGAGTAGTTTGTCATTTGCTCTAGGGCTTCACTTATATCTTTTAGAGCATGGTGGTAGTTTTATTTTGAAGAAATATATGAACTATCATGCTTCACTTAGATTATTTTCAGAGTCTTAAATAGCATGGTAATTTGCTCAAAATCCTAATATGCTAGGTATACAAGATTAATAATAAAATTCTCTTATGAGTGTTTTTAATACTATGAGAAGTTTGATACTTGATGATTGTTTTGAGATATGGAGATGGTGATATTAGAGTCATGCTAGTTGAGTAGTTGTGAATTTGAGAAATACTTGTGTTGAAGTTTGTGATTCCCGTAGCATGCACGTATGGTGAACCGTTATGTGATGAAGTCGGAGCATGATTTATTTATTGATTGCCTTCCTTATGAGTGGCGGTCGGGGACGAGCGATGGTCTTTTCCTACCAATCTATCCCCCTAGGAGCATGCGCGTAGTACTTTGTTTTGATAACTAATAGATTTTTGCAATAAGTATGTGAGTTCTTTATGACTAATGTTGAGTCCATGGATTATACGCACTCTCACCCTTCCACCATTGCTAGCCTCTCTAGTACCGCGCAACTTTCGCCGGTACCACAAACCCACGATATACCTTCCTCAAAACATCCACCATACCTACCTATTATGGCATTTCCATAGCCATTCCGAGATATATTGCCATGCAACTTTCCACCATTCCGTTCATCATGACACATTCATCATTGTCATATTGCTTAGCATGATCATGTAGTTGACATAGTATTTGTGGCAAAGCCACTGTTCACGATTCTTTCATACTTGTCACTCTTGATTCATTGCATATCCCGGTACACCGCCGGAGGCATTCATATAGAGTCATACTTTGTTCTAGTATTGAGTTGTATCATTGAGTTGTAAATAAATAGAAGTGTGATGATCATCATTCAATAGAGCATTGTCCCAAAAAAAATAAGAAAGGCCAAATAAAAAAAGAGAGGCCAAATAAAAAAAGAAAGGCCAAATAAAAAAGGAAGGCCAAATAATAAAAAAAGGGCAATGCTACTATCCTTTTTTCCACACTTGTGCTTCAAAGTAGCACCATGATATAGCGAGTCTCATATATTGTGCTTCAAAGTAGCACCATGTTCTTCATATAGAGAGTCTCATATGTTATCACTTTCATATACTAGTGGGAATCTTTCATTATAGAACTTGGCTTGTATATTCCAATGATGGGCTTCCTCAAAATGCCCTAGGTCTTCATGAGCAAGCAAGTTGGAAGCACACCCACTAGTTTCTTTTGTTGAGCTTTCATACATTTATAGCTCTAGTGCATCCGTTGCATGGCAATCCCTACTCACTCACATTGATATCTATTGATGGGCATCTCCATAGCCCGTTGATACGCCTAGTTGATGTGAGACTATCTTCTCCCTTTTTTTCTTCTCCACAACCACCATTCTATTCCACCTATAGTGCTATGTCCATGGCTCACGCTCATGTATTGCGTGAAGATTGAAAAAGTTTGAGAACATCAAAAGTATGAAACAATTGCTTGGCTTGTCATCGGGGTTGTGCATGATTTAAATACTTTGTGTGGTGAAGATGGAGCATAGCCAGACTATGTGATTTAGTAGGGATAGCTCTCTTTGGCCATGTTATTTTGAGAAGACATGATTGCTTTATTAGTATGCTTGAAGTATTATTATTTTTATGTCAATATTAAACTTTTGTCTTGAATCTTATGGATCTGAATATTCATACCACAATTAAGAAGAATTACATTGAAATTATGCCAACTAGCATTCCACATCAAAAATTATCTTTTTATCATTTACCTACTCGAGGATGAGCAGGAGTTAAGCTTGGGGATGCTTGATACGTGTACATTTACCACACGGTTACGCTAAGTTCATCTACGAAACGTGTACATCTACTCCGTCAAGACCCGGACCGACAAGTACCCCAACATCATGTGTACAACGACTGTCGCTGAAGACCCGGGTAGCAAAAACGTCAAGTACCTATGACCGAAGAACGCCATGTACCTCTCTGAAAAACGAACATGTACCACTACGTCCGAAGACCTCGAACCCGTCAAGTCCGACAATGATTGTGCACAACTACCGACGACGTGCTTGTTGCCAAGTACCCTCTCCGGATCGTCATGTTCGACTACCGATAAACATGTACCACTACCGTCGCCGAGATCGCGAGAACCTCTACAGTCATCATGTACCCCTACTTCCACTACCAAACGTCCCGAGAACGTCTACTTCCCCTACACTGCATCGAACTTGAACCCATCCGATAACTGTAGCGACCCGACCTCAGATGGTCAAGTCTCTGTGCTTCCGTGTCATCCCTGGATCGGTAATGCTGACACACACAGTACTCGAAGGATTTATAACAGAGTAGCAATCACACACTTATTACATCGAAAGTCTCAAGAGAGAACTTGTTACAATAATATGGCTTAAGGCCATCTAATACGATAACAGCGGAAGGCTTGGAAGATAAAGTGAGTCCATCAACTCCAACGGCATAACTGAGCTACATGGCAACGACCTAACGAACCTTATTCCTCGTCTGAAAAGTCTGCAACATAATACGTTGCAGCCCGAAACGGGTCAGCACATGGAATATGCCGGCAAAGTAACACAGGAGAGCAAGAACAAAAATAATTCTATCACTACATGCATATTTGGCTGGTGAAAAGCTCTATGGTTACAGTTTTGCGAAAAGCCAATTTTTCCCTACAACAAAGGAATAGATTTTAATTTTACTATCATGGTAGTTGAAACATCATTGAGAAGGTTCCTCCAATTCAATCCCGATTAAAGTGATTAACAACCCAACAATATTAATTAAACATGATGAGATACATGTGATAAACCAAGTACTAGATACTCAAGAATTGTCCATAACCGGGGACACGGCTAACCATGATTAGATTGTACACTCTGCAGAGGTTTGCGCACTTTTCCCCACAAGACTCGATCTCCTCTGTTGGATTTCTCGCACTACAGGGTGTTTGAGAAACGGATGACCGAGACACAGTCTTTCAGAAACATTAACTCTCTACTCCGGACAGACCATACCAAAACTACATCCCACTACCTGCTGATCTGCCTCTTCAAGAGCTTCACGTAACTTACTCAACTATGCTAGACCCCATAATAGCTTGTGGCTGCACACGGAAGTTTCTAGCATGAATCATCTCAGTTCCCTTTGAGCCTGGGTGGCGGTCCATAGGAAGATCACACGGGTACTCCGGGATTTCCAAAAATACAGGCAACACTGGGTACTCCAGGTGCCTCAATCCACCCAGTTGTTTGATTAAGTTGCCACCTTAAGTTGAACCATTAATTTAACAATCTCACATCTGTCATGGATTTTACTCAAACCAAACCACGTCTACGAGCATAGCATAACATAGTAATATAAGCAACACGTAGAGTAACTCCCAGGGGTTTGAATGTAACAGGGCAATAGGTTCTACCTCATCAAGTAATTCCCAACCCACAAGTTAATGACGTCCTAATCATGCAATGTTTGAGGATTGGAACTAATGCGTAAAAACTGGGTGATAAAGGGATATGATCAAAGTGTTACTTGCCTTGCTGACGATCTGCGAAACCTAGGGACTCGTAGCAGCACGCTTCGCACTCCGGGTGTTCTATCGCAAGCAAACAATAGAATACATAAGTAACAAGCAACGATGCACAAGCAAAACTCAAATAAAAGAGGTTGACCAGAGAGTTCAAACTAAGAACTCTGGTTCGCAAAAGGAATCAAATCAAACGGAGCAACGAAACTCAAACGGCGAAAGAGAGAAGCTTCGTTTACTAATCTGAAACTAGGTCAAATTTTACAGTAGAGAAAACTTGTTTGAGTTGGTTAAACGGAAAGAGGGTTTCGAGAGGAAACTCCAGGCACTTGAATCGCCTAATTCCGACAAACGAGCGAAAAGATAAATAGAAACTAAGATCGGATCAGAAATCACGATCAGAGAAAATCGCGGATTAAATCCGATAAAAAAAACTGACGAACAGACTAACGAACGAGTGCTCGTTAGTTGTATCTAACGGGCGAAGAACCATTCGTTAAAACGAATGTTCGGACGAACGTCCGCTAACTAGAAGAACCAAGAAAAAACCGGCGATCCGAAAAAAACGAATCTAGGGTTTTTAAAAAAAACGAACGGTTTTAGAAAGAAAAACCGGCAGCGGATCCGGCGACTACCTCCGGCGAGGGGCTCCGGTGGGGCGGGGTGCGGGCGGTAGGACGGGGGCTCGCGGGGCAGCGGCGGCGGCAGCAAGCGGCGGCGGCGGGGCTCAGCTGCGGCTGCGGCGGCGGCGAGGCAGGCGGCGGCGGCGGGAAGCGGCGGCGGCGGCTGCGGCTTGGGGCGGCGGGGCAGGCGCGGTGGGTATAAAGGGGGCGGGGCGGCGGCTTGCTTGGGCGAGGGGGCGCCCGGGGAGGAGTCCGAGCCGGACTCTCCTCGGCGTCCGTGCCGGGCACGGCAGCGCGGGCGAGGGAGGCGGTGGCGCGGGCGGGCCGGCCTGGCTCGGCTGGGCCTTAGGCCCAGTCGGGCGCGGGAACTTCTTTTTCTTAAAATAATTTTGCCGACGGAAATAAAATCCTAGAAAAATAAATAAAAATATAAAAATGCCAAACAAATTTTTACTGTCTAAATAAAATATTTAGAACGAGATGAACATTTTCTTGGCCCTAAAATGCAATTTGAAAACGTGCATTTTTTTTCTAATGCAACAAATTGCTATAAATTCCAAATTGGAACGAAATATTTGATTTTAACATTTTTTCCGCCAACATTTCATTTATTTTGGAGAAGTCATGTGATCTCCTCTCTTGTATTTTAATATGAAATATTTTCGGAGAGAAAAATAATTAAAACCAAAATCCTCGTTTCAAAATTTGATAAAGATCAAATTTGAAAACCGAGAAATCCCCAACTCTCTCCGAAGTTCCTTGAGTTGCTTAGGATTTTGAGGATCGCGAGACGAAATGCGAATAAAATATGTTATGCATGGATGACTATGTATAACATTCCAAATTGAAAATTTGGGATGTTACAATAACTCACGCTTCGAAGGTATAAACCATCGGAGACGGCGCACGTGAACGAATGCTTGTGATGTTTGAGATGGCTCGTGGTTTGCACCGGTCCAAATTTCACTTGTTTCCTTGTCGCCCAACTCGTGGGACACCCGGAATCCGGGGAGCGGCCCCACCATTCTTTGCGCCCCCCGCCACACTTTCTTTTGCACCGAACGTCTCAATGAGTTGTCGGAACCGGAATGTGCCGGCACCGTTCGTTTATCGTTGTCCGTGGCACCCTTTTCCTTCCACCACGGGTGACAAATCTTCTTATTGCTCTTGTCAACTTTAATAAAAATTGCATAAACTTGCACATGTCATCCGCCATCATGGTTAAACAACATCAAGAATGTTTAAAATTGTTGTATTGCATTTAAATTGCTAAATGCACATGAGGATTTAACGGAATTGTTGTTCTATTTCCGGCCCTCATTTAAAATGCCTAAACTATGTTTTTCTACTCATGTTTCAAACTCTTGCATGTTAATCAATGATAACGTCTCCAACGTATCTATAATTTTTGATTGCTCCATGCTATATTATCTACTGTTTTGGGCAATATTGGGCTTTATTATCCACTTTTATATTACTTTTGGGACTAACCTATTAACCGGAGGCCCAGCCAGATTTGCTGTTTTATGCCTATTTTCAGTGTTTTGATGAAAAGAATATTAGACAGAGTTCGAAACGGAAAGAAATCAACTGAGAGAAGTTAATAACACACCTGATGGACTTGGACCCCACGTCAGAAGATACGGGAGCTGCCCACGAGGGTGGGGGGCGCGCCCACCCCCCTGGGGCGAGCCCCCCTGCCTCGTGGGGCCCCCGCGGCTCCCCTGACGTGCTTCTTCAGCCTATATAACTCCACATACCCTAAAACTTCCAGAACAGAAAGTAGATCAAGAGTTCCGCCGCCAGAAACCTCCGTAGCCACCGAAAACCAATCTAGACCCATTCCGGCACCCTGCCGGAGGGGGCAATCCCTCTCCGGTGGCCATCTTCATCATCCCGGTGCTCTCCACGACGAGGAGGGAGTAGTTCTCCCTCGGGGCTGAGGGTATGTACCAGTAGCTATGTGTTTGATCTCTCTCTCTCTCGTGTTCTTGAGATGATACGATCTTGATGTATCGCGAGCTTTGCTATTATAGTTGGATCTTATGTTTCTCCTCCCCCTCTTCTCTCTTGTAATGAATCGAGTTTCCCCTTTTGAGTTATCTCATCGGATTGAGTCTTTAAAGATTTGAGAACACTTGATGTATGTCTTGCCGTGGATATCTGTGGTGACAATGGGATACCACGTGCCACTTGATGTATATTTTGGTGACCAACTTGCGGGTTTCGTGACATTGGCAACCTATGCATAGGGGTTGGCACACGTTTTCGTCATGATTCTCTGATAGAAACTTTGGGGCACTCTTTGAGGTTCTATGTGTTGGTTGAATAGATGAATCTGAGATTGTGTGATGCATATCGTATAATCATACCCACAGATACTTGAGGTGACATTGGAGTATCTAGGTGACATTAGGGTTTTGGTTGATTTGTGTCTTAAGGTTCTAGTACGAACTCTAGGGCTGTTTGTGACACTTATAGGAATAGCCCAACGGATTGATTGGAAAGAATAACTTTGAGGTGGTTTCGTACCCTACCATAATCTCTTCGTTCGTTCTCCGCTATTAGTGACTTTGGAGTGACTCTTTGTTGCATGTTGAGGGATAGTTATGTGATCCAATTATGTTAGTATTGTTCAGGGAACTTACACTAGCGAAAGTATGAACCCTAGGCCTTATTTCAACACATTGCAATACCGTTTACGCTCACTTTTATTATTCGTTACCTTTCTGTTTTTATAATTTCAGTTTACAAATACTATTATCTACTATCCATATACCACTTGTATCACCATCTCTTCGCCGAACTAGTGCACCTATACAATTTACCATTGTATTGGGTTTGTTGGGGACACAAGAGACTCTTTGTTATTTGGTTGCAGGGTTGCTTGAGAGAGACCATCTTCATCCTACGCCTCCTACGGATTGATAAACCTTAGGTCATCCACTTGAGGGAAATTTGCTACTGTCCTACAAACCTCTGCACTTGGACGCCCAACAACGTCTACAAGAAGAAGGTTGTGTAGTAGACATCGATCAACATTTAATATTGTTGGGTACCTAAACGGGAGAGAACTAAATAATTGACGTGGTGTTTCGTCAATATGCAACTCGTTGCATATTGAGCTCCACTTAACTTGTAGAGTTGTTTGTGCACTTTGCCATGCCATGCATATTTAGACCGGACATGCATCATACTTGATTGTGCATCATGCCATGATTATGTGATGGTTGTTTACTATGTTGTTTGCTTCTTTCCGGTGTTGCTTCTTCGGGTTAGTTCCGTTAACGTCGCGTTTGTGAGGATCTGTTCGACTACATCCGTTTGTCTTCTTCTTGGACTCGTTCTTCTTCCTTGTGGGATCTCAGGCAAGATGACCATACCCTCGAAATCACTTCTATATTTGCTTGCTAGTTGCTCGCTCTATTGCTATGCCTATGTTGCGATACCTACCACTTGCTTATCATGCCTCACATATTGTTAAGCCAAGCCTCTAACCCACCTTGTCCTAGCAAACTGTTGTTTGGCTATGTTACCGCTTTGCTCAGCCCCTCTTATAGCATTTTTAGTTGCAGGTGAAGATTGGAGTTTGTTCCTTGTTGGAACATGGATATTTGTTGGGATATTACAATATCTCTTATTGATATTAATGCATCTATATACTTGGTAAAGGGTGGAAGGCTCGGCCTTATGCCTGGTGTTTTGTTCCACTCTTGCTGCCCTAGTTTCCGTCATATCGGTGTTATGTTCCCGGATTTTGCGTTCCTTACACGGTTGGGTTATAATGGGAACCCCTTGACAGTTCGCTTTGAATAAAACTCCTCCAGCAAGGCCCAACCTTGGTTTTACCATTCTCCACCTAGCCTTTTTCCCTTGGGAGTCGCGCATCCCGAGGGTCATCTTTATTTTAACCCCCCCGGGCTAGTGCTTGTCTAAGTGTTGGTCCAAATTAGAGCCCCTTGCAGCGCCACCTCCGGGAAACTAGAGGGATGGTTTTAGTTGTACGGATTGCTTATCCGGTGTGCCCTGAGAACGAGATATGTGCAGCTCCTATCGGGATGTCGGCGCATCGGGCGGTCTTGCTGGACTTGTTTTACCATTGTCGAGGATGTCTTGTAACCGGGATGCCGAGTCTGATTGGATAGTCTTGGGAGTAGGAATATCCTTCATTGACCGTGAGAGCTTGTGATGGTCTAAGTTGGGACACCGCTGCAGGGATTTGAACTTCCAAAAGCCGTGCCCGCTGTTATGGGCAGATGGGAATTTGTTAATGTCCGGTTGTAGATAACCTGAAACTTAACTTAATTAAAATGCATCAACCGCGTGTGTAACCGTGATGGTCTCTTCTCGGCGGGGTCCGGGAAGTGAACACGGTGTTGGAGTAATGCTTGACGTAGGTTGTTCTAGGATCACTTCTTGATCATAGTTGTTCGACCGTGCCTTTGCTCTCTGTTCTTGCTCTCATTTGTGCATGTTAGCCACCATATATGCTAGTCGCTTGCTGCAGCTCCACCTCATACCTTTACCTTACCTATAAGCTTAAATAGTCTTGATCGCGAGGGTGTGAGCTTGCTGAGTCCCCGTGACTCACAAATTCCTTCCAAAACCAGTTTGCAGGTGTCGATGAAACCGTGCAGGTGACGCAACTGAGCTCAAGGAGGAGCTTGATGAGATTCGTGTTTGTTATGTTGTTCCATTTCCAGTTGATCAGTAGTGGAGCCCAGTTGGGACGATCGGGGATCTGTGTAGCATTTGGTGTAGTCTTCTTTTATTTTGGTTCCGTAGTCGGACCTTGTGTGTATCTAGATGATGTAATGCTTTATTCATGTATTGTGTGAAGTGGCGATTGTAAGCCAACTATGTATCTCTTTCCCTTATGTATTACATGGGTTGTGTGAAGATTACCTCACTTGCGACTTTGCTTACAATGCGGTTATGCCTCTGAGTCGTGCTTCGACACGTGGGAGATATAGCCGCATCATGGGCGTTACAGGTTTGAGGACCGTGTTTATGTGCCCAATAACACAGAGATCAGGAAGTTAATACTTCAGGAGGCACATGACTCACCATACTCGATACACCCCAGAAACACCAAGATGTATTTGGATTTGAAGGAGCGTTTCTGGTGGACAGGGATGAAGAAGGATATCGCCGAGTATGTGGCCGTATGTGATGTATGTCAGAGAGTGAAGGCAGAGCATCAAAAGCCAGCAGGATTGTTACAACCTATGCCAATACCCGAATGGAAATGGGATAAACTTGGCATGGATTTTATCACCGGATTGCCCAGGACCAAATCAGGATATGATTCTATATGGGTAGTAGTTGACCATTTGACCAAAGTGGCACACTTTATCCCAGTGAAAACAACTTATACTAGTGCAAAGTTGGCCAAGATATATATGACCAGGATCGTATGTCTGCATGGAGTTCCGAGGACCATCGTATCGGATAGAGGAACACAGTTTACTTCAAAGTTTTGGCATCAGCTGCACCAGACTTTGGGAACGAGATTGGAGTTCAGTACAGCATTTCACCCGTAGACGGATGGACAGACCGAGAGAGTCAATCAGATTCTGGAGGACATGTTGAGAGCCTGTGCGCTAGATTATGGGTCTAGTTGGGATGACAATCTGCCATACGCAGAGTTCTCATACAACAATAGTTACCAAGCCAGTTTGAAGATGGCACCGTTCGAAGCCCTGTATGGACGAAGGTGCAGAACGTCGTTGATGTGGGATGAAGTCGGAGACCGACAGTTTTTTGGACCAGACTTGATCAAAGAGTCTGAGGAGAAGGTTAAACCGATCCGGGATAGACTGAAGATAGCTTAGTCTAGACAGAAGAGTTATGCACATTCAAAACGCAAGGAGGTAACCTATGAAATTGGAGATCGAGCATATCTACAAGTATCGCCTTTGCGAGGAGTGAAACGTTTTGAAGTTAAGGGAAAGTTAGCCCCGAGATTTGTAGGACCATATCATGTTTTGGAACGGATGGGAGAAGTTGCCTACAAGTTGGAGTTACCTGAAGGACTGTCGGGAGTTCATGATGTGTTTCATGTTTCCCAGTTGAAGAAGTGCCATGCTGAAATGGCCGACATACCACTAAGAGATACCGTACCCTTGGAGGCGATTCAGTTGGACAATGACTTGACTTACGAGGAGAAGCCAGTCAAGATTTTGGAGTTTGCTAGTCAAGTCACCCGCAGCAAGGTCATCAAGTTTTGCAAAGTTCAGTGGAGCCACCATACCGAGGACGAAGCCACGTGAGAACGAGAGGATGATCTTCGCAAAGACCACCCACACCTATTTTCTAGCCAATCCGACTCTCGAGGGCGAGATTCATCTTAAGGGGGGTAGGTTTGTAACATCCCAAATTTTCAATTTGGAATGTTATACATAGATCATTCTTGCATATCATATTTTATTGCATTTCGTCTCGCGATCCTCGAAATCCTAAGCAACTCAAAGACCTCGGAGAGAGTTAGGGATTTCCCCGGTTTTCAAATTTGATTTTATCAAATTTCGAAACGATGATTTTGGTTTTAATTATTTTTCTCTCCGAAAATATTTCATATTAATATATGAGAGGAGATAATATGACTTCTCCAAAATAAATGAAATATTGGAGGAATAATAATAGAATCAATTTTTGCTTTTATTTGGATTTTATTTGCAATTTTGGTTGCATTAGAAAAATTGCACGTTTTCAAAATTGCATTTTAGGGCCAAGAAAATATTCATCTCATTCTAAATATTTTATTTAGATGGAGAAAATTTGTTTTGGCATTTTTAGAATTTTATTTTATTTTCTAGGATTTTTCTGAGTTTCGGCGGAATTATTTAAAAAAACGCGCCAAGGCCTAGCTGGGCCGAAGCCCAACGCCGGCCCACCTCACCCCGCGCCGCCGTCTCCTAGCAGGAGACCGCCGCCGCTGCCGAACCGGAGTCCGGCTCGGACTCCGTTTCCCCACGCCGTGCCCCCTCCCCCAAGGCACTGCCCCCCTCCTTAAAAGCCAACCCCGCTGCCCCTTGGAGCCGCCACCCCGCGCTGCGAGCCGCCGACCCCGCCGCCGCAAGCCGCCGAGCCGCCGAGCCGCCCTTTGCCTCTGCCGCGCCGCCCCTCGCCGCGAGCCGCCGCCGTGCCGGACCTCGCCGAAGGTTAGCGTCATTCGTTTTTTTTATAAAACCGATTCGGTTTTCGTTAGAAAACCCTAGTTGTTTTTTTTGTTCGCCGGTATTTTTTGGTTTTCCATTTAGCGGACGTTCGTCCGGACGTTCGTTTTTAACGAACGGTTTCGCTCGTTAGTTACAGATAACGAACGCTCGTTCGTTAGCCTGTTCGTTAGTTTTCTTTTATCGGATTAATCCGCGATTATTTCTGATCGCGATTTTTGATCTGATTTTCATTATAGTTTATCTTTTCGCTCGTGAATCAGGCGATTCAAGCGCCTAGATCTTCATCTCGAGACCCTCTTTCCGTTTAACCAACTTAAACAAGCTTTTGCTACTGTAAAATTTGGCCTAAGTCCGGATTAGTAAACGGATCTTGTTTCTTTCGCCGTTTGAGTTTCGTTGCTTCGTTTGATTTGATTCTTTTTGCAAATCGGAGTTCTTAAGTTGAACTTTCTGGTTAGATCTTTTTATTTGAGATTTACCTGTGTTTCTTTGCTTGATTGCTTATGTATGTTATTGTTTGTTTGCGATAGAATTCCCGGAGTGTGAAGCGTGTTATTTGGAGTCTCTAGGTTACGCGGATCGTTAGCAAGGCAAGTAACACTTTGATCATACCCCTTTATCACCCAGTTTTTATGCACTAGTTCCAATCCTCAAACATTGCATGGTTAGGATGTCATTAACATGTGGGTTGGGAAGTAGTTGATGAGGTAGAACCTATTACCCTGTTACATTCAAACCCTTGGGAGTTACTTCTACGCATTGCTTATATTGCTATGCTATGCTCGTAGACGTGGTTTGGGTGAGTGAAATCCATGACAGATGTGAGATTGTTAATTAATGGTTCAACTTAAGGTGGCAACTTAAATACACATCTGGGTGGATTGAGGCACCTGGAGTACCCAGTGTTGCCTGTATTTTTTTGGAAATCCTGGAGTACCCGTGTGATCTTCCTATGGACCGCCACCCAGGCTCAAAGGAAACTGAGATTATTCATGCTAGAAACTTTCGTTTGCAGCCACAAGCTATTATGGGCTCTAGCATAGTTGAGTAAGTTATGTGAAGCTCTTGAAGAGGTGGATCAGCAAGTAGTGGGATTGTAGGTTTGGTATGGTCTACCCGGAGTAGAGAGTTAATGTTTCTGAAAGACTGTGTCTCGGTCATTCGTTTCTCAAACACCATGTAGTGCGACAAATCCAACGAAGGAGATCGAATCTTGTGGGGAGAAGTGCGCAAACCTCTGCAGAGTGTATAAACTAATCATGGTTAGCCGTGTCCCCGGTTATGGACAAATCTTGAGTATCTAGTACTTGGAGTATTTAAGTATCTCATCACTCTAATTTAATATTGTTGGGTTGATAATTACTTTAATTGGGATTGAGTTGGAGGAACCTTCTCAATGATGTTTCAACTACCATGATAGTTAAAATAAAATCTATTCCTTTGTTGTAGGGAAAAATTGGCTTTTCGCAAAACTATAACCATAGAGCTTTCTACCAGCCAAGTATGCATGTAGTGATAGCATTATTCTGTTCTTGCTCTACTGTGTTATTTTGCCAGCATATTCCATGTGCTGACCCGTTTCGGGTTGCAACGTATTATGTTGCAGACTTTTCAGATGAGGAGTAAGGTTCGTTAGGTCATTGCCGTGCAGCTCGGCTATGCCGTCAGAGTTGATGGACTCGCTTTATCTTCCAAGCCTTCCGCTGTTATCGTATTAGATGGCCTTAAGCCATATTTATTGTAATAAGCTCTCTTTGGAGACATTCGATGTAATAAGTGTGTGATTGCTATTCTGTTATAAATCCTCGAGTACTGTGTGTGTCAGCATTACCGATCCAGGGATGACACTGAAGCACAGAGACTTGACCATTTGAGGTCAGGTCGCTACAATTTCATATTAAAATATATGAGAGGAGATAATATGACTTCTCCAAAATAAATGAAATATTCGAAGAAAAATATTAAAATCAAATATTTGGATTTTATTCGGAGTTTATTGCTATTTTATTTGAATTAGAAAAATTGCTTGTTTTTCAAAATTGCATTTTAGGGCCAAGAAAATGTTCATCTCGTTCTAAATATTTTATTTAGACGGTGAAAATTTGTTTTGGAATTTTTAGATTTTTATTTATTTTTCTAGGATTTATTTAAGTTTCGGCAATTTTTTTTTTAAAAAAGGTCTCTAGCGCCCCACTGGGCCGAAGCCCAGCCGAGCTGGCCCAACCGTCCCGTGCCTCGTCTCCCACCAGGATACCGCGAGCGCCGCCGCCCGACGTCGAGTCCGGCCGGGACTCCTCCCGCGCCGCCTTGCCACTCCCCCAAGCAAGCCCCCCTCCTTTAAATACGTCGCCCCCGCACCCCACACCGCCACCCGAGCCGCCGCTGCCTGCCCGCGCCGCCCCGCGCCACCCGCCGCCGTAGCCCGCCTCGCCGGACCTCGCCGGAGGTATAAGCCGCCGACGCCGTCATTCGGTTTTTAAAAAAAAAAACCGATTCGGTTTTTTAGGAAACCCTAGGTTCATTTTTTATAGAATAGATCAGTTTTATTTTTTTCCGGTTTAGTTTATTTAGCAGACGTTCGTCTGTGCGTTCGTTTTAATGAACGGTGTTCACTCGTTAGCCGCAGACAACGAACGTTCGTTCGTTAGGCTGTTTGTCAGTTTTCTTTTTCTCGGATTTTCCGCAATTATTTTTCGATCGCGATTTCTGATCCGATATTCGTTTTAGTTTATATTTTCGCTCGTTTATCGAAATCAGGCGATTCAAGCGCCTAGATCTTCGCCTCGAAACCCTCTTTCTGTTTAACCAACTTGAACTAAATTTTGATATAGTAAAATTTGACCTTAGTCCAGATTAGTAATCAGATCTTGTTTCTCTCGCAGTTTGAGTTTCGTTGCTCCGTTTGATTTGATTCTTTTTGTCAACCGGAGTTCTTAAGTTGAACTTTCTGGTTAGATCTCTTATTTGAGTTTTACCCGTGCTTCTTTTCTTGATTGCTTATGTATGCTATTGTTTGTTTGCGATAGAACACCCGGAGTGCGAAGCGTGCTACTACGAGTCTCTAGGTTTTGTGGATCATCAGCAAGGCAAGTAACACTTTGATCATACCCTTTATCACCCAGTTTTTATGCATTAGCTCCAATCCTCAAACATTGCATGATTAGGATGTGATTAACATGTGGGTTGGGAAGTAGTTGATGAGGTAGAACCTATTGCCCTGTTATTATCAAACCTTTGGGAGTGGATTGGGTTTGAGTGAAACCATGACAGATGTGAGGTTATTAATTAATGGTTCAACTTAAGGTGGCAACTTTAATACACATCTGGGTGGATTGCTTGTTGGGCACCTGGAGAATCAAGTGTTGTCCTAGGATATCCCGGAGTACCCGTGTGATAATCCTATGGTCCGCCACCCAGGCTCAAAGGGAACTGAGATATTTCATGCTAGAAACTTCTGTGTGCAGCCACAAGCTATTATGGGCTCTAGCATAGTTGAGTAAGTCGCGTGAAGCTCTTGAAGAGATAGACTAGCAGGTAGTGGGTTGTAGGTGGTATAGTCTATCCGGAGTAGAGAGTTAATGCTTCTGAAAGACTGTGTCTCGGTCATCCGTTTCTCAAACATCATGTAGTGCGAGAAATCCAACGGAGGAGATCAAGTCTTGTGGGGAAAAGTGTGCAAACCTCTGTAGAGTGTATAAACTAATCATGGTTAGCCGTGTCCCCGGTTATGGACAAATCTTGAGTATCTAGTACTTGGATTATCATATGTATCTCATCACTCTAAAATTAATATTGTTGGGTTGATAATTACTTTTAATTGGGATTGAGTTGGAGGAACCTTCTCAATGATGTTTCAACTACCATGATAGTTAAATAAAATCTATTCCTTTGTTGTAGGGAAAATTGGCTTTTCGCAAAAACAATAACCATAGAGCTTTTCACCAGCCAAAATGCATGTAGTGATAGCATTATTCTGTTCTGGCTCTACTATGTTACTTTGTCAGCATATTCCATGTGCTGACCCGTTTTCGAGCTGCAACGTATTATGTTGCAGACTTTTAAGATGAGGCGTAAGGTTCGTTAGGTCGTTGCCATGCAGCTCAACTATGTCATTGGAGTTGATGGACTCACTTTATCTTCCAAGCCTTCCGCTGTTATCGTATTAGATGGCCTTAAGACATATTTACTGTAATAAGTTCTCTTTTGAGACATTCGATGTAATAAGTGTGTGATTGCTACTCTGTTATAAATCCTTCGAGTACTGTGTGTGTCAGCATTACCGATCCAGGGATGACACTGAAGCACAGAGACTTGACCGTTTGAGGTTGGGTCGCTACAGTAGGTATTTCCCTCAGTGATGAAACCAAGGTTATCGAACCAGTAGGAGAACCAAGCAACATGTAAATGGCGCCTGCACACAAATAACAACTACTCGCAACCCGACATATTAAAGGGGCTGTCAATCCCTTTCGGGTAATAGTGTCAGGAATTGGCAAAACGGATGTGAATAAATTATAGTAGATTGATAGATCGAACACCAAATAAAGTAAATGAGAACAAATTGCAGCAAGGTATTTTTGTATTTTTGGTTTAATAGATCTGAAAATAAAAGCAAGGAAAAGTAGATCGCAAATGAAAATAATATGAGAAAGAGAGCCGTGGGCCGTAGGTTTCACTATTGGCTTCTCTCGAGAAAATAGCAAACGATGGGTAAACAAATTACTGTTGGGCAATTGATAGAACTTCAAATAATCATGACGATATCCAGGCAATGATCATTACATAGGCATCACGTCCAAGATTAGTAGACCGACTCCTGCCTGCAGCTACTACTATTACTCCACACATCGCCCGCTATCCAGCATGCATCTAGTGTATTAAGTTCATGGGGAAACGGAGTAATGCAACAAGAATGATGACATGATGTAGACAAGATCTATCTATGTAGAGATAGACCCCATCGTTTTATCCTTAGTAGCAATGATACGTATGTGTCAGTTCCCCTTCTTGCACTGGGATCAAGCACCGTAAGATCGAACCCACTACAAAGCACCCCTTCCCATTACAAGATAAATAGATCAAGTTGGCAAAACAAAACCCAAATATCAGAGAAGAAATACGAGGCTATAAGCAATCATGCATATAAGAGATCAAAGAAACTCAAATAACTTTCATGAATATAAAAAGATAGATCTGATCATAAACTCAAAGTTCATCTGATCCCAACAAACACACCACAAAAAGAGTTACATCATATGGATCTCCAAGAGACCATTATATTGAGAATCAAACGAGGGACAGGAAGCCATCTAGCTACTAACTATGGACCCGGAGGTCTACAAAGAACTAGTCACACATCATCGGAGAGGCACCAATGGAAGTGGTGAACCCCTCTGTGATGGTGTCTAGATTGGATCTGGTGCTTCTGGACTCTGCGACTGCTAGAATTGATTTTCGTCGACTCCCCTAGGGTTTTTGGAATATTGGGGTATTTATAGAACAAAGAGACGGCCTGAGGGGCACTCGAGGTGGGCACAAGCCACCAAGGCGCGCCTGGGCCTCCTGGCACGCCCTGGTGGGTTGTGCTCCCCTCGGAGCACCCCCTAGGCACTGCATTGGCCCATTGGGTGTCTTCTGGTCCATAAAAAATCTTCGTAAAGTTTCGTGAAATTTGGGCTCCGTTTGGTATTGATTTCCTGCGATGTAAAAAACATGCAGAAAACAACAACTGGCACTTGGCACTATGTCAATAGGTTAGTACCAAAAATGATATAAAATGATTATAAAACATCCAAGATTGATAATATAACAACATGGAACAATCAAAAATTATAGATACGTTGGATACTTATCAGGTTTCACGGCCTTAATGATCTTTAATAATTGTGGATGCTTGCTAGGGGCCCAATCATAAGTGCATATGATCCAAGTAGAGAAAGTATGTTAGCTCATGCCTCTCCCTCATATAAAATTACAAGAATGATTACCTGTACTTGTTATCGATTGCCTAGGGACAAATGACTTTCTTATTAACAAAAGTTATCTACTTTTATTACATTGCAATTTATTCGTAGTTTTATTCTTGCAAAATAGTTTCATACTTGTTTTAGGTAAAGAAAACGTCAAGTGTGCATAGAGTTGTATCGGTGGCCGATAGAACTTGAGGGAATATTTGTTCTACCTTTAGCTCCTCGTTGGGTTCGACATTCTTATTTATCGGAGAAGCCTACAAACAACCCCCTACACTTGTGGGTTATCTATCTCCTCGGGAATCCGTGAGTTGAGTGCCAAAACACATATCAAGTGAATCAATATGATTCCCCATTGTCACCACGGGTATTCATAGCAAGACATAAATAAAGTGCTCTCAAATCCATAAAATTATTCAATCTGATAAAACAAAATCTCAAAGGGAAAACTCAATCCATCACAACAAGATAGAGAGGGGAAAACACCATATGATCCAACTATATTAATAAAGCCCGTGATACATCAAGATCGTGCCAACTCAAGAACACGAGAGAGAGAGATTAAACACATAGCTACTGGTACAAACCCTCAGCCCCGAGGGTGGACTACTCCCTCCTCATCATGGTGGCCATAGGGATGATGAAGATGGCCTCCGGTGATGATTTTCTCCTCTGGTGGAGTGCCGGTACGGGGTCTAGATTGGTTTTTCGTGGCTATAAAGGCTTGCAACGGCGAAACTTCTGATCTAGGGTTATTTCTGATGGTTTCTCTATTTATAGGATTTTTCAGCATTGGAATCACGCGAAGATGGGCCTCGAGGTGACCACAACCCACCGGGGCAAGCCAAGCCCCTCCGGCGTGCCCTGGTGGGTTGTGCCCACTTCATGGCTCTTCTGGACCTCCCATGAAGCTTCTAGTGCCTCTTTTGTTCCAAAAAATCGTCAAAAAGTTTTGTTGCATTTGGAGAACTTCTATTTTGCGCAAAAAATAACACCATGGTAGTTCTGCTGAAAACAGCATCAGTCCAGGTTAGTTCCATCCAAATCATACCAAAACCATATAAACTTGTTGTAAACATGACATGAATACTTCATAAATTATAGATACGTTGGAGACGTATCAGCATCCCAAGCTTAATTCCTACTCGTCCTCGAGTAGGTAAATGATAAAAGAAATAACTTATGAAGTGTGAATGCTAGCAAAGTGCATAAGCTTGATCAATGATAATTTCAATCACTTTTCCTAGCATCATAACAGCAACTCTTTCTCAAACAACGCCTTCTATAGCGACCAGACCTCAGACGGTCCAATCTCTGTGCTCCGGTGTCATCCCTGGATCAGTAATGCTGACACCACACAGTACTTGAAGGATTTATAACAGAGTAGCAATCACACACTTCTTACATCGAGTGTCTCAAAAGAGAACTTATTACAATAAATATGGCTCAAGGCCATCTAATAATGATAACAGCGGAAGGCTTGGAAGATAAGTGAGTCCATCAACTCCAACGGCATCACTGAGTATAGAACCACGACCTAAAGGCACCTTAATCATCGTCTGAAAAGTCTGCAACATGAACATTGCAGCCCGAAACGGGTCAGCACATGGAATATGCTGGCAATGTAACACATAGAGATGCAATGAAAGAATAAGGCCATACTATATGCATATTTGGCTGGTGGAAAGCTCTATGGTTACAGTTTTTGCGTAAAGCCAATGTTTCCCTACTGCAAAGGAATAAATTTATTTAACTATCATGGTAGTTGTTAAACATTGAGAATGGTTGACAGCATTCTCAATCCCAATTAAGCATCATCATTAAACAAAACCCAACAAACTTAATTTAGAGTAACATGATGAGATTCACATGATAATCCAAGTACTAGATACTCAAGATGCCCATAACCGGGGACACGGCTAACCATGATTAGTTTATACATTCTGCAGAGGTTTGCACACTTTTCCCCACAAGACTCGATCTCCCCCGTTGGGATTCTCGCACTACATGGTCATTCAGAAATGGATGACCGAGACATAGTCTTTCAGAAGCGCTAGCACCTTACGATTGGGTAGACCGTTACACCTACTTTCCCGTACATCTGCTAGTCTACCATTGTAAGAGTTTGCACGACTTAGTCAACTATGCTAGAGCCCATAATACCTTGTGGCTGCACACGGAAGTTTCCAGCATGAATAATCTCATGATCCCTTTGATTCTGGGTGGCGGTCCAAAAGAAAACAGGCAATCGCTGGAATACCCAGGTGCCTCAATCCACCCTGATGTGTATTTAAGTTGCCACCTTAGATAAACCATTAATTTTACAAACTCACATCTGTCATGGATTTCACTCACCCAATCCACGTCTACTAGCATAGCATGGCACAATAAGCAAACGTAGAAGTAACTCCCAAAGGTTTGATAACAGAACAGGTAATAGGTACTACCTCAACTACTTCCCAAACCCACAATTTAATTAGATCCTAATCATGCAATGTGTGAGGATTGATCTAATGCAATAAAAACTGGGTAGTAGGAGGTATGATCAAAGTGTTACTTGCCTTGCTGATGATCCGCAAAACCTAGCGATTCGAAGTAGCAAGCGGCGCACTCCGGGTACTCTATCGCAACCAAACAAGAACACAATAAGTACTCAACTAATGCATGGGTAAAACTCGAATAAGAGATCTAACCAGAAAGTTCAACTTAAGAACTTTGGTTGGCAAAAAGAATCAAATCGAACGAAGCAACGAAAGACAAACGGCAAATGAAACAGGCTTCGTTTACTATTCTGGATCTAGGTCAATTTTTACAGTGGCAAAAACTTGTTTGAGTTGGTTAAACGGAAAGAGGGTTTCGATACGAAACTCTAGGCGCTTGAATCGCCTGATTCCGATAAACGAGCGAAAAGTTATACTAGAACGAAAATCGGATCAGACATCGCGATCAGAAAAATCGCGGATTTAATCCGAGAAAAAGAAAAACGACGAATAGATTAATGAACGAACGTTCGTTATCTGGATCTAAACGTTGGATGCGTTCGTTAAAACGAACAAACGAGCGAACTCTCGCTAAATAAGTAAACCGGAAAACCGATCTATTTAAAAAAACGGAACTAAAAAACCGAACAAAACCGACGGAAAACCGATCAGTTTTTCGAGAAAAACCGGCGGCGGCGAGGTCTACCTCCGGCGAGAGGCAGGGCGGCGGTCCGGCGGGGCGGCGCGGGTGGCGGGGCGGCTCGGCGGCGCGGCGGCGGGCAGCGCGGCGGCTCGGCGGCGCGGCGGTCCGGCGGCGGCGTGGCTAGGGCGGCTAGGGTTTGGGGGGGTCCAGTTGGGCCTCCCCGACTTATAAAGCCGGCCGGGCCAAGTGTCCAGGTCGCACACGGCCCGATAGGTCGGTTGCATTTTTTTTAAATAGTTACGCTCAGAAAAAGCAAAAGAAAATAATAAACGGACTCCAAAAATCCCGAAATAAATTTTCCCCGGCTTCTAAAATCAAGCCGCTCAGGATGAACATTTATTTGGGGCCTAAATGTAATTTTGAAAAAAGCGCATTTTTCCTAAATTCAAATAAAATAGCAAATAAAACCAAAATAAAATATTATTTGATTTTTTATTAAATCCTCAATATTTCTTTATTTTGGGTAAGTCATTTTATTCCCTCTCTCATATTTTTGTAATAGAAATAACTGAGGATAAAATAAATGAAGTCAAATGATCCTATTTTCAAAATTTGAGAAAACTCAAATATGAAAATAACGAAATCCCTAACTCTCTCCGAGGGTCCTTGAGTTGCATAGAATTTCTAGGATCAACCAAATGCAATAAAATATGATATGCAATGATGATCTAGTGTATAAATTCCAAATTGAAAATTTGGGATGTTACAAACCTACCCCCCTTAAGATGAATCTCGCCCTCGAGATTCGGGTTGGTTAGAAAATAGGTGAGGGTGGTCCTTCAGCAAATCTTCCTCTCGCTCCCAGGTGGCTTCATCCTCCGTGTGGTGGCTCCACTGAACTTTGCAAAACTTTATAACCTTGTTGCGGGTGACTCGGCTGGCATACTCAAGAATCCTGACTGGTTTCTCCTCATAAGTCAAATCACTGTCCAACTGAATCGCTTCCAGCGGCACTGTATCTCTCAGCGGTATATCAGCCATCTATGCGTGGCACTTCTTCAACTGGGAAACGTGGAACACGTCGTGAACTCCTGACAATCCTTCGGGTAATTCCAACTTGTAGGCTACTTCTCCCATACGCTCCAAAACTTTTTATGGTCCTACAAAACGTGGCGCTAACTTTCCCTTAACTCCAAAGCGCTTAACACCTCGAAGTGGAGATACTCGAAGATAAACTCGGTCTTCGACTTCGTAAACTGTCTCCTTGCATTTAGAATCCGCATAGCTCTTCTGCCTGGACTGGGCTACCTTGAGCCTATCGCGAATCAATTTCACTTTCTGTTCTGACTCCTTAATCAGATCCGGTCCAAACAACTGGCGGTCTCCAACTTCATCCCACGACAATGGGGTCCTGCACCTCCTTCTGTACAAGGCTTCGAAAGGGGCCATCTTCAAACTGGATTGATAACTGTTGTTATAAGAGAACTCTGCATATGGCAAATTCTCATCCCAACTAGATCCATAATCTAGCGCACAAGCTCTCAACATATCCTCCAAAATCTGATTGACTCTCTTGGTCTGTCCATCTGTCGGCGGATGGAAAGTTGTACTGAACTCTAGCCTGGTACCCAAAGTTTCATGCAACTGATTCCAGAACTTTGAGGTAAACTGGGTTCCTCTATCTGATACAATGCTCCTTGGAACTCCATGCAGACATACGATCCTGGTCATGTATATCTTGGCCAACTTTGCACTGGTATAGGTAGTCTTCACTCGAATGAAATGAGCTACCTTCGTCAAACAATCGACTACAACCCAAATCGAGTCATAGCCTGAATGAGTTCTGTGTAAACCCATAATAAAATCCATGCCTAACTTATCCCACTTCCATTCGGGTATTGGCAATGGATGTAGCAATCCTGCTGGCTTCTGATGCTCTGCCTTTACTCTCTGACATACATCACAAACTGCTACATACTCCGCAATATCCTTCTTCATTCCGGTCCACCAGAAAATATCCTTCAAATCCAACTTGGTATTTCCTGGATGAATCGAATATGGTGAATCATGGGCTTCTTGCAGAATAAATTTCCTGATCTCCGAATCATTAGGCGCATAAACATGATCTTCAAACCATAAGGTATCGTGCTCATCCTCACGAAATCCTTTAGCTTTTCCTTTGCTCATTTTCTCCTTAATAGAAGCGATCTCCTTATCAGTCCTTTGATCTTCTCTGATCTTATCCGTCAAAGTAGACTGAACCTCCAATGCTGGTACATAGCCTCTCCGGACTATCTCTAAACTTAGCTCACGAAGATTTTCGGCTAACTCCCTTGGTAAATGTCCTGTCATTAGTGTGTTGACATGGCTCTTACGGCTCAACGCGTCAGCTACTACGTTAGCCTTTCTGGGATGATAATGCAGTCTCATATCATAATCCTTGATGAGCTCCAACCATCGCCTTTGTCTGAGATTCAACTCCTTCTACGTGAAAATATACTTCAAACTCTTGTGATCCCTGTATACCTCACAATGATTTCCAATGAGAAAGTGTCTCCAGGTCTTCAATGCATGCACTACGGCTGCTAACTCCAAATCATGTGTAGCATAATTCAACTCACGAGGCTTAAGCTGTCGTGAGGCATATGAAACAACTCTTCCTTCTTGCATAAGCACTGCTCCAAGTCCCTGACGTGAAGCGTCGCAATACACCTCATAATCCTTGGTTTGATCTGGCAAAATCAACACTGGTGATGTAACCAATTGTTTCTTCAACTCTTGGAAACTAGCCTCACATTCCTCAGTCCAAATGAACTTGGTATCCTTCTTCAACAACTCCGTCATAGGTTTCGCAATCTTCGAGAAATTTTCAATAAATCTCCGGTAGTATCCTGCAAGTCCAAGAAAACTCCGGATCTCTCCAACCATTGTTGGCGCTTCCCAATTTGTCATAGTGTCAACCTTAGTGGGATCCACTGCTATACCTTCTCCAGATATGACGTGTCTGATAAATCCAACTTCCTTCAACCAAAACTCACATTTACTAAACTTGGCATATAACTGGTGTTCTCTGAGCTTACCAAGTACCAAACGTAAATACTCATTATGCTCCTCTTCATCCTTCGAGTAAACTAGGATATCATCAATGAACACTACAACGAACTTATCCAAAAACTCCATAAACACTTTGTTCATCATGTTCATAAAATATGCAGGTGCGTAAGTCAGGCCAAATGACAAAACGGTATACTCGTACAGCCCATACCTGGTGGTAAAAGCCGTCTTAGGTATATCCTGTTCTTGAATCTTCAACTGATGGTATCCTGATCACAGGTCGATCTTGGAAAATACCTTAGCTCCTTGCAATCGATCAAATAGATCATTGATCATTGGTAGTGGGTACTTGTTCTTGATGATTACTTCATTCAATCCTCGATAATCCACAACCATCCTTAACGATCCATCCTTCTTCTCCACTAGAAGTATTGGCGATCCCCAAGGTGAAGAACTTGGGCGAATATAACCTTTATCCAGTAACTCCTTAATCTGCTTCTTAATCTCCACCAAATCCTTTGCCGGCATCCTATATGGTCTCTTAGATATTGGCCCTGTGCCTGGCAAAAGCTCAATCAAAAATTCAATATCTCTATCCGGTGGCATGCCTGGCAACTCTTCTGGAAATACATCAGGGAAATCTTTCACCACTGGTACTTCCTCCTGCACAACTCCTGTTAAACAATTTACTTGAGTCCTCTTCGGCACATGCCGGGATATATACTTGATCCTTCTCCCTTCTGGGGTAGTAAGCAAAATTGACTTACTGGCGCAATCGATGTTTCCTCCATACATCGACAACCAATCCATACCCAGAATTACATCCAAACCTTGTGATTCCAAAATGATCAAATCCGAGGGAAACACATGCCTACCTATACTCAATGGCACTTGAAAACATCCTTGGCTAGCCATATACTCCGCTCCTGGTGAGCTTACTAACATAGGTGTTCTAAGAACTTTGGTGGGCAGATTATATTTATCCACAAATCCCCTTGATACGTATGAATGCGATGCACCAGTATCAAAAAGAACGAGTGCAGTAAATGACTTAACCAAAACTTACCGATTACTGCATCCGGCTGCTCTTCAACCTCCTCCACGTTAACGTGGTTCACCTGTCCCCTGCTGAAAGCGTTCGGCTTCTTCCCAGAGCTTCCATTGCCATTTCCATTCTGTGATTCGGGACATTCATTTGCATAATGTCCGGTCTTCTGGCACTTAAAGCAAGTGACTTGGCTCAGGTTACTCTTGGCTGGGGTTGATGGGTTGGTGCGGTTCTGGCCGTTGCTTCCTCTATTCCCATTACCATTCTTGGGGCCGTTGTGATTGTGTGAGCTACCTCCTCCATGCGTATGCTGAAAATGTCCTCTCAGTCTAGGTGTAAAACGTGGCTTCTGCTGAGCTCCTGAATTGTACTTCCCTTGTCCATACTTCCTCTTGCAGTTCTCAATCTGCTGCTGCTTCCCTTCAATCCTAAGAGCACGATCTACCAACTCCTGGTAGTTGTTGAAGGTTGCTACCATCAACTGCATGCTCAATTCATCATTCAGTCCTTCCAGAAACTTCTCCTGCTTAGCTGCATCCGTAGCTACGTCATCTGGGGCATAACGTGCTAACTTACTAAAGTCCTCCACATACTGGCCAACTCTCTGTCCTCCTTGGTGCAAGTTGCGAAACTCTCGCTTTTTCAAGGCCATAGCTCCTGCTGAAACATGGGCAGTACGGAAAGCCTGCTGAAACTGGTCCCATGTGACAGTGTCGATAGGGAAAGTGGCTGTGAAATTCTCCCACCATGATGCTGCGGGTCCTTCAAGCTGATGTGCGGCAAACTTCACTTTTTCCGCATGTGTGCATCCTGCCGTGGTCAACTCCCTTGCTGTCTTGCAGAGCCAATCATCTGCTACTATCGGCTCGGTGCTACTGGAAAACACCGGCGGATTCGGACTAAGAAAACGGGCTAAGTGATCAACGGGTGGTGGTGGTGGTGGGTTGTTTTTGTTCCCTTGATTCTAATTCTGGACTAGTAACTGCATCAATGTGTTCTGCTGCTGGATCAACCGAGTGAGCTCCAGTGGGAAGGTAAATCCGGGGTCACGTCTCGGAGGCATCTGAGGGTTTAGAAAAGATGAGATTTAAGAATAGAGAGGGGTCTAGAGAGAAAACACTACCCATATGCACATGAGGCAAAAGCAAACAATTCACTTCATTCAATCAAACAAGGGCATACAATCGATCTAACTATCGCAAAAGTGCTCAGACTACTATATTTACATGGTGGACTACTACTACTGATGGGGTGGTCTACTAGAAATATTCTTCGGTTGCAAACTCCATGATATTTGCTCCAGCTTCATCAACATAGTCATCATCGCTATCATCTGGATCCGATTCGGTGTCGTCGATGATGATGTAGTCTTCCGGGCGAATCTCCTTGGGTTCTTCGTCTTCTTCTACTGGTGTAGGGCCTCCCATAAATATTCCGATCTTCTTGATCAGATCGTCATTCTTCTCCACTAATACTTCGATTTCCTCTTCATAATCTTCACGTGTGGCCTTGAGTTCTTCCTCCAGTTCCGTGATTCTTGTCCTCGCCTTTTTCAGATCTATCATGTCTGCGCACATCTGGTTCTCCTGACGCCAAATGTGCTGGTTTAACTCCTGGATAAAAGCTGTAATTGATCTATCCTTCCTGATGCTGATCATCTCCCAGTGCTCATCTCGGCGCCCACAAATCTGGTAGATAGTATCCTTGAGATCATTGCGGTAAACTTCTCCAATGCGTCCCATGGCGATGTGAGCTGCCATGCTCTTTCCTAGACTCCAGGTTGGTGCATCAAAAGAAAATTCTATGGGCTCAGTGACTGGCATGAACGTCCTTCCTGGAACTTGAACTTGTATCATCCAGCGCTCTTCTTCCGGTAAAGTGGCGTTGTAAGTCCCAGTGAAGCTTGGTACTCCTATGTTCAGATATCTAGTGACTTCCTTCAAATGACGTCCAAAGGGTGTATCTTCATCCGGTTGCGTGAACTTGTTCCTTGCATCTGCCATCCTAAAAGAGCAAAAAAGATAAGAAGTCAGAATGAGAAGAGAGCGAGTAGTGATCTAGGTCTTTTAGCTTAGTGGTCATGTCCTATAGTCAGCATGTGCTTTGATACCATCTTGTAGCGACCAGACCTCAAACGGTCCAATCTCTGTGCTCCGGTGTCATCCCTGGATCAATAATGCTGACACCACACAGTACTTGAAGGATTTATAACAGAGTAGCAACCACACACTTATTACATCAAGTGTCTTGAAAGAGAACTTATTACAATAAATATGGCTCAAGGCCATCTAATAACGATAACAGCGGAAGGCTTGGAGGATAAGTGAGTCCATCAACTCCAACGGCATCACTGAGTATAGAACCACGACCTAAAGGCACCTTAATCATTGTCTGAAAAGTCTGCAACATGAACGTTGCAGCCCGAAACGGGTCAGCACATGGAATATGCTGGCAATGTAACACATAGAGATGCAATGAAAGAATAAGGCTATACTATATGCATATTTGGCTGGTGGAAAGCTCTATGGTTATAGTTTTTGCGTAAAGCCAATTTTTCCCTACTGCAAAGGAATAAATTTTATTTAACTATCATGGTAGTTGTTAAACATTGAGAATGGTTGACAGCATTCTCAATCCCAATTAAGCATCATCATTAAACAAAACCCAACAAAATTAATTTAGAGTAACATGATGAGATTCACATGATAATCCAAGTACTAGATACTCAAGATGTCCATAACCGGGGAAACGGCTAACCATGATTAGTTTATACACTCTGCAGAGGTTTGCGCACTTTTCCCCACAAGACTCGATCGCCTCCGTTTGTTTTCTCGCACTACATGGTGTTTGAGAAGACGGATGACCGAGACATAGTCTTTCAGAAGCGCTAGCACCTTATGATCGGGTAGACTGTTACACCTACTTTCCCCTACATCTGCTAGTCTACCACTGTAAGAGTTCGCATGACTTAGTCAACTATGCTAGAGCCCATAATAGCTTGTGGCTGCACACGGAAGTTTCTAGCATGAATAATCTCATGATCCCTTTGAGCCTGGGTGGCGGTCCAAAAGAAAACAGGCAATCGCTGGAATACCCAGGTGCCTCAATCCACCCAGATGTGTATTTAAGTTGCCACCTTAGATAAACCATTAATTTAACAAACTCACATCTATCATGGATTTCACTCACCCAATCCACGTCTACTAGCATAGCATGGCACAATAAGCAAATGTAGAAGTAACTCCCAAAGGTTTGATAACAGAACAGGTAATAGGTACTACCTCAACTACTTCCCAAACCCACAATTTAATTAGACCCTAATCATGCAATGTGTGAGGATTGATCTAATGCAATAAAAACTGGGTAGTAGGATGTATGATCAAAGTGTTACTTGCCTTGCTGATGATCCGCAAAACCTAGCGATTCGAAGTAGCAAGCGGCGCACTCCGGTACTCTATCGCAAACAAACAAGCATACAATAAATACTCAACTAATGCATGGGTAAAACTCAAATAAGAGATCTAACCAGAAAGTTCAACTTAAGAACTTCGGTTGGCAAAAAGAATCAAATCGAACGAAGCAACGAAAGCCAAACGGCAAAAGAAACAGGCTTTGTTTACTATTCTGGATCTAGGTCAATTTTTACAGTGGCAAAAACTTGTTGGAGTTGGTTAAACGGAAATAAGGTTTCGAGACGAAACTCCAGGCGCTTGAATCGCCTGATTCCGATAAACGAGTGAAAAGTTATACTAGAACGAAAATCGGATCAGAAATCGCGATCAGAAAAATCACGGATTTAATCCGAGAAAAAGAAAAATGACGAACAGATTAACGAACGAACGTTCGTTATCTGGATCTAAACGTTGAACACGTTCGTTAAAACGAACGAACGAGCGAACGCTTGCTAAATAAATAAACCGGAAAACTGATCTATTTAAAAAAACGGAACTAAAAAAACCGAACAAAACCAACGGAAAACCGATCGGTTTTTCGAGAAAAACCGGCGGCGGCGAGGTTTACCTCCAGCGAGCGGCGGGGCGGCGGGGCGGCACGGGCGGCGGGGCGGCTCGACGGCGCGGCGGCGGGTGGTCGGGCGGCTCGGCGGTCCGGCGGCGGCGTGGCTAGGGCGGCTCGGGCGGTTAGGGTTTGGGGGGGTCCGGCTGGGCCTCTCCGGCTTATAAAGCCGGCCGGGCCAAGTGTCCAGGTCAGACATGGCCAGGTAGGTCGGTTGCATTTTTTAAATAGTTACGCTTAGAAAAAACAAAAGGAATACTAAACGGACTCCAAAAATCCCGAAATAAATTTTTCCCGGCTTCTAAAATCAAGTCGCTCAGGATGAACATTTATTTGGGGCCTAAATGCAATTTTCAAAAACGCGCATTTTTCCTAAATTCAAATAAATCCAAAATAAAATCTTATTTGATTTTTTTACTAAATCCTCAATATTTCTTTATTTTGGGAAAGTCATTTTATTCCCTCTCTCATATTGTTGTAATAGAAATAATTGAGCATAAATAAATAAAATCAAATGATCCTATTTTCAAAATTTGAGAAAACTCAAATATGAAAATAACGAAATCCCCAACTCTCTCCCGGGTCCTTGAGTTGCGTGAATTTCTAGGATCAACCGAAATGCAATAAAATATGATATGCAATGATGATCTAGTGTATAACATTCCAAATTGAAAATTTGGGATGTTACACCTTCTCTTGAAACTTAATGACCTATGTTCTTAGTCTCCAAGCAATTGCAATTCAACTTATTCAACGGAGTCTAAGTAAGAGCTCCACATAATCAATCATCATATAGTCTTCTATGATTGCTAGTACTCAAAGCATATTCTTAGAACAAATGGCATCCATCGAACACAGAGAAATACAGGGGCTTAATGTTTCCCCTCCCAACTCATTTATCATAGAGATAATTGCTACCTCTTGAGCTTGCGTTGGATTTCCCCGAAGAGGAAAGGATGATGCAGCAGAGTAGCGTAAGTATTTCCCTCAGTTTTTGAGAACCAAGGTATCAATCCAGTAGGAGGCCACGCTCAAGTCCCTCGTACCTGCACAAAACGATAGCTACTCGCAACCAACGCGATTAGGGGTTGTTAATCCCTTCATGGTCACTTACGAGAGTGAGATCTGATAGATATAATATTTTTGGTATTTTTGGTAAAGAGATGCAACATGAAAAGTAAAAGGAAAAATAAAAAAGCAAAGCAAGATTAAAGTGATGGAGATTGATATGATGAGAATAGACCTGGGGGCCATAGGTTTCACTAGTGGCTTCTCTCAAGAGCATAAGTATTCTACGGTGGGTGAACAAATTACTGTTGAGCAATTGACAAAATTGAGCATAGTTATGAGAATATCTAGGAATGATCATGTATATAGGCATCACGTCCCTGACAAGTAGACCGAAACGATTCTGCATCTACTACTATTACTCCACTCATCGACCGCTATCCAGCATGCATCTAGAGTATTAAGTTAAAAACAGAGTAACGCTTTAAGCAAGATGACATGATGTAGAGAGATAAATTCATGCAATATGAAATAAACCCCATCTTGTCATCCTCGATGGCAATGATGCAATACGTGCCTTGCTGCCCCTTTTGTCACTGGGAAAGGACACCGCAAGATCGAACCCAAAGCTAAGCACTTCTCCCATGGAAAGAAAAACCAATCTAGTAGGCCAAACCAAACTGATAATTCGAAGAGACTTGCAAAGATAACTAATAATACATAAATGAATTCAGAAAAGATTCAAATATTATTCATAGATAGACTTGATCATAAATCCGTAATTCATCGGTCTCAACAAATACACCGCAAAAAAGAAGAAGATTACATCGAATAGATCTCCACAAGAGAGGGGGAGAACTTTGTATTGAGATCCAAAAAGAGAGAAGAAGCCATCTAACTAATAACTATGGACCCGAAGGTCTGAGGTAAACTAGTCACACTTCATCGGAGAGGCTATGATGATGTAGAAGCCCTCAGTGATGATGGTCCTCTCCGGCGGAGCTCCGGAACAGGCCCCAAGATGGGATCTCATGGATACAGAAAGTTGCGGCGGTGGAATTTGGTTTTTGGCTCTGTATCTGTTCATTTGGGGGTACATAGGTATATATAGGAGGAAGAAGTACGTCGGTGGATCTTCGGTGGGCCCACGAGGGTGGGGCGCGCCTGGGGGTATAGGGCGCGCCCCCCTAGCTCGTGCCTACCTCGAAGCTTCCTTGGCGTAGGGTCCAAATCTCCTGGGTCATATTCGGGAAGAAAATCACGTTCCAGAAAGGTTTATTCCGTTTGGACTCCGTTTGATATTCTGTTTCTTCGAAACACTGAAATAGGCAAAAAACAGCAATTCTGGGCTGGGCCTCCAGTTAATAGGTTAGTCCCAAAAATAATAGAAAAGCGGAAAATAAAGCCCAATATAGTCCAAAACAATAGATAATATAGCATGGAGCAATCAAAAATTATAGATACGTTGGAGACGTATCAGGCATCCCCAAGCTTAATTCCTGCACGTCCTCGAGTAGGTAAATGATAAAAAGAGAATTTTTGATGCAGAGTGCTACTTGGCATAATTTCAAGGCAAATCTTCTTAATTGTGGTATGAATATTCAGATTAGGAAGATTCAAGACAAAAGTTCATATTGACATAGAGAATAATAATACTTCAAGCAAACCAACAAAGCAATTATGTTTTCTTAAAGTACCATGGACAAAGAAAGTTCATCCCTACAAAATCATATAGTTTAGTCATGCTCCATTTTCGTCACACAAGAATGCTCTCATCATGCACAACCCCGATGACAAGCCAAGCAATTGTTTCATACCATAATAATTTCAAACTCATAAACTTTCACGCAATACATGAGCGTGAGCCATGGATATAGCACTATGGGTGGAATAGAATATAATGATGGGGGTTATGTGGAGAAGACAAAAAGGAGAAAGTCTCACATCAACGAGGCTAATCAATGGGCTATGGAGATGCCCATCGATTGATGTTAATGCAAGGAGTAGGGATTGCCATGCAACGGATGCACTAGAGCTATAAATGTATGAAATCTCAACAAAAGAAACTAAGTGGGTGTGCATCCAACTTGCTTGCTCACGAAGACCTAGGGCACTTGAGGAGGCCCATTGTTGGAATATACAAGCCAAGTTCTATAATGAAAATTCCCACTAGTATATGAAAGTGATAACTCAAGAAACTCTCTATATGAAGAACATGGTGCTACTTTGAAGCACAAGTGTGGAAAAAAGGATAGTAGCATTGCCCCTTTTTATTTATTTTCTTTTGGGGGGCCTTCTTTTTTTTCTTTGGCCTTTCTCTTTTTTTGGGACAATGCTCTATTGAATGATGATCATCACACTTCTATTTATTTACAACTCAATGATTACAACTCGATACTAGAATAAAGTATGACTCTATATGGATGCCTCCGGCAGTGTACTAGGATATGCAATGAATCAAGAGTGACAAGTATGAAAAAATTATGAACGGTGGCTTTGCCACAAATACTTATGTCAACTACATGATCATGCTAAGCAATATGACAACGATGAATGTGTCATGATAAACTGGATGGTGGAAAGTTGCATGGCAATATATCTCGGAATGGCTATGGAAATGCCATAATAGGTAGCTTTGGTGGCTGTTTTGAGGAAGATATAAGGAGTTTTATGTGTGAAAGAGCGTATCATATCACGGGGTTTGGATGCACCGGCGAAGTTTGCACCAACTCTCTATGTGAGAAAAGGCAATGCACGGTACCGTAGAGGCTAGCAATGATGGAAGGGTGAGAGTGCGTATAATCCATGGAATCAACATTAGTCATAAAGAACTCATATACTTATTGCAAAAATCTACAAGCCATCAAAAACCAAAGTATTACGCGCATGCTCCTAGGGGGATAGATTGGTAGGAAAAGACCATCGCTCGTCCCCGACTGCCACTCATAAGGAGGACAATCAAATAACACCTCATGTTTCAAATTTGTTGCATAACGTTTACCATACGTGCATGCTACGGGACTTGCAAACTTTAACTCAAGCACTTCTCAAATTCGCAATTACTCTACTAGCATGACTTTGATATTACTACCTCCATATCTCAAAACAATTATCAAGCATCCAACTTTTCTTAGTATTCAACACACTCAAAAGAAAGTTTCACAAATCTTGAATACCAAGCATGTTATTATTAAGCAAATTACCATGCTACTAAGACTCTCAAAATAATTGAAGTGAAGCATGAGAGATCCATAGTTTCTTTAAAAAAATCCACCACCGTTCTCTAAAAGATCTAAGTGAAGCACATAGAGCAAAATTATAGCGCTCAAAAGATATAAGTGAAGCACATAGAGCAAAACTACTTAGCTCAAAAAGATATAAGTGAAGCACATAGAGTATTCTATCAAATTCTAATTCATGTATGGCTCTCTCAAAAGGTGTGTACAGCAAGGATGATTGTGTCACACTAACAAGCAAAGACACAAATAATACAAGACGCTCCAAGCAAAACACATATCATGTTGGTGAATAAAAATATAGCTCGAAGTAAATTACCGATGGAAGTGGACGAAAGGGGGGATGCCTTCCGGGGCATCCCCAAGCTTTGACTTTTTGGTGTCCTTGGATTATATTGGGGGTGCCATGGGCATCCCCAAGCTTAGGATCTTGCCACTCCTTGTTCCATAATCCATCACAAGAATTCACCCAAAACTTGAAAACTTCACAACACAAAACTCAATAGAAATCTCGTGAGCTCCGTTAGAGAAAGAAAACAAAAGACCACTTCAAGGTACTGTAATGAACTAATTCTTTATTTATATTGGTGTTAAACTTACTGTATTCCAACTTCTCTATGGATTATAACTATTTTACTAACCATAGATTCATCAAAATAAGCAAACAACACATGAAAAACAGAATCTGTCAAAAACAGAACAATCTGTAGTAATCTGTAACTAACGCAAACTTCTGGAACTCCAAAAAATCTACCAAAACTGGAAGAACTAGACAATTTTTTTATTGATCAGCAGCAAGTGGAATCAGTATTTTATCAGGTTCTGGTGATTTTTAACAATTCGGCCACTGAACGCAAAGTTTCTGGAAATTACAGCAAGATCAAATAACTATCATCCAAGAAGATCCAATAGGTCTAACTTGGCACAAACACTAATTAAAACACAAAACCACATACAAACAGAAGGTAGATAGATTATTTATTCCCTAACATAAGAAAAACACAAAAACTAAAAATAAAATTGGGTTGCCTCCCAACAAGCGCTATCGTTTCACGCCCCTAGCTAGGCATAAAAGCGAGGATAGATCTAGGTATTGCCATCTTTGGTGGGCAACCCATAAGTGGCTCTCATGATAGTTTCATATGGAAATTTTACTTTCTTTCTTGGAAAGTGTTCCATGCCCTTTTTTAATGGAAATTGAAGTCTAATATTCCCTTCCTTCATATCAATAATCGCACCACCCGTTCTAAGGAAAGGTCTACCAAGAATAATAGGGCAAGAAGGATTGCAATCTATATCAAGAACAATGAAATCTATGGGCACATAATTCCTATTTGCAATAATAAGAACATCATCAATCCTTCCCATAGGTTTCTTAATAGTAGAATCCGCAAGATGCAAGTTTAGAGAGCAATCATCAAAATCGCGGAAATCTAGCAAATCACACAAAGTTTTGGGGATAGTGGAGATACTAGCACCAAAATCACACAAAGAATAAAACTCATGATCTTTAATTTTAATTTTAATAGTTGGTTCCCACTCATCATAGAGTTTTCTAGGGATAGAAACTTTCAACTCAAGTTTTTCTTTATAAGATTGCATCAAGGCATCAACAATATGTTCGGTGAAGGCTTTCTTTTGACTATAAGCATGTGGAGAATTTAGCACTGATTGCAACAAGGAAATACAATCAGTTAAAGAGCAACTTTCATAATTAAATTCCTTGAAATCCAATATAGTGGTTCTAGCAACATCTAGATTTTTATTTCTTTCAATCCCACTTTCATCAATTTCATCATAAAGATCTAAATACTCCGAATTTTTAGAACGCCTTCTAGGTAAAGGAAGATCATATTCAGTTTCATCAAGATTCATATTGCAAAACAAAGATTTGATAGGAGACACATCAATAACTTTTAGATCTTCATCTTGATTTTCATAGGAATTGGAAGAACACGCTTTAATAAAGGCATCTTTGGAAGCACGCATCCTAGCGATTCTTTCCTTGCACTCATCAATGGAAATTCTCATGGCTTTGAGAGACTCGTTGATATCATGCTTAGGAGGAATAGATCAACCTCAAGAGAATTTCTATCAACGTTCCTAGCCAAATCATCAACTTTAAGCAATTTCTCTTCAAGCAAAGCATTAAAATTCTTTTGTGAATTCATAAACTCTTTAACACTATTCTCAAATTCAGAGGGCATCTTATTATAATTTCCATAAGAGTTGTTGTAGGAATTCCCATAATTATTAGAAGGATTACTAGGATATGGCCTAGGATTAAAATTCCCTCTATAAGCGTTGTTACCAAAATTATTCCTACCAACAAAATTCACATCCATAGATTCATTGTTATTCTCAATCAAAGTAGACAAAGGCATATCATTAGGATCAGAAGAAACACTCTTAGTAGCAAATAATTTCATAAGTTCATCCATCTTTCCACTCAAAACATTGATTTCTTCTATCGCATGCACTTTTTTATTAGAAGATCTTTCAGTATGCCATTGAGAATAATTAACCATAATATTATCTAGGAGTTTAGTAGCATCTCCTAAAGTGATTTCCATAAAAGTGCCTCCCGTGGCCGAATCTAAAAAATTTCTAGAAGCAAAATTCAATCCGGCATAAAAATTTTGTATAATCATCCACAAATTCAAACCATGAGTAGGGCAATTATGTATCATTAATTTCATTCTCTCCCAAGCTTGTGCAACATGTTCATGATCAAGTTGCTTAAAGTTCATAATATCGTTTCTAAGAGAGATGATCTTAGCGGGAGGGAAATACTTCGAGATAAAAGCATCTTTGCACTTGTTCCAAGAATCAATACTATTTTTAGGCAAAGACGAAAACCAAGCTTTAGCACGATCTCTAAGCGAAAAAGTAAATAGATTCAATTTAACGACATCATTATCGACATCTTTTTCTTTTGCATATCATATAAATCAACGAAGCTATTCAGATGAGTAACGACATCTTCACTAGGAAGGCCGGCGAATTGATCTTTCATAACAAGATTCAACAAAGCAGTATTGATTTCACAAGATTCAGTATTGGCAAGAGGAGCAATCAGAGTGCTAAGGAAATCACTATTATTGGTATTGGTGAAGTCACACAATTTGGTATTATCTTGAGCCATCGCGACAAACAAGCAATCCAACACACGGGCAAACAAAAAGGCAAGCGAGAAAAAGGCAAATGGAGGAAGAGAAGGAGAAGGAGATTGAGAAAGAGAGGGTGAATAAAACGGCAAGGGTGAATGGGGGAGAGGAAAACGAGAGGCAAATGGCAACTAATGTAATGCGAGAGATAGGGATTGTGATGGGTACTTGGTATGTTGACTTTTTGCGTAGACTCCCCGGCAACGGCGCCAGAAATTCTTCTTGCTACCTCTTGAGCTTGCGTTGGATTTCCCCAAAGAGGAAAGGATGATGCAGCAGAGTAGCGTAAGTATTTCCCTCAGTTTTTGAGAACCAAGGTATCAATCCAGTAGGAGGCCACGCTCAAGTCCCTCGTACCTGCACAAAATGATAGCTACTCACAACCAACGCGATTAGGGGTTGTCAATCCCTTCACGGTCACTTACGAGAGTGAGATCTAATAGATATAATATTTTGGGTATTTTTGGTATAGAGATGCAAAGTGAAAAGTAAAAGGCAAAGTAAAAAAGCAAAGCAAGATTAAAGTGATGGAGATTGATATGATGAGAATAGACCCGGGGGCCATAGGTTTCACTAGTGGCTTCTCTCAAGAGCATAAGTATTCTACGGTGGGTGAACAAATTACTGTTGAGCAATTGACAGAATTGAGCATAGTTATGAGAATATCTAGGCATGATCATGTATATAGGCATCACGTCCATGACAAGTAGACCGAAACAATTCTGCATCTACTACTATTACTCCACTCATCGACCGCTATCCAGCATGCATCTGGAGTATTAAGTTAAAAACAGAGTAACGCTTTAAGCAAGATGACATGATGTAGAGATATAAATTCATGCAATATGAAATAAACCCCATCTTGTTATCCTCGATGGCAATGATGCAATACGTGCCTTCCTGCCCCTTCTATCACTGGGAAAGGACACCACAAGATCAAACCCAAAGCTAAGCACTTCTCCCATGGCAAGAAAAACCAATCTAGTAGGCCAAACCAAACTGATAATTCGAAGAGAATTGCAAAGATAACTAATCATATATAAAAGAATTCAGAGAATATTCAAATATTATTCATAGATAGGCTTGATCATAAACCCACTATTCATCGGACTCAACAAACACACCGCAAAAAAGAAGAAGATTACATCGAATAGATCTCCACAAGAGAGGGGGAGAACTTTGTATTGAGATCCAAAAAGAGAGAAGAAGTCATCTAGCTAATAACTATGGACCCGAAGGTCTGAGGTAAACTACTCACACTTCATCAGAGAGGCTATGATGATGTAGAAGCCCTCCGTGATGACGGCCCTCTCCGGCGGATCTCCGGAACAGGCCCCAAGATGGGATCTCGTGTATACAGAAAGTTGTGGCGGTGGAATTAGGTTTTTGGCTCTGTATCTGTTCGTTTGGGGGTACGTAGGTATATATAAGAGGAAGAAGTACGTCGGTGGAGCTTCGGTGGGCCCACGAGGGTGGGGGCACGCCTGGGGGTATAGGGCGCGCCCCCCTACCTCGTGCCCACCTCGAAGCTTCCTTGGCATAGGGTCCAAGTCTCCTGGGTCATATTCGGGAAGAAAATCACATTCCAGAAAGGTTTATTCCGTTTGGACTCCGTTTGATATTCCGTTTCTTCAAAACACTGAAATAGGCAAAAAAAAACAGTAATTCTGGGCTGGGCCTCCGGTTAATAGGTTAGTCCCAAAAATAATATAAAAGTGGAAAATAATGCCCAATATAGTCCAAAACAGTAGATAATATAGCATGGAGCAATCAAAAATTATAGATACGTTAGAGAGGTATCAATAATTGTCAACAGTAATAATTCATGATCAAATATATTTGACTGGTCATATATGCCTAGATCTTTCCCCACCACATGATGCTTGCCAACTAGAGAATAATTGAGGTTGAAATGAGAATGCATACTATTGACTCTTGCATAAAAGTAAATACTGAAAAGTAAAAGATAGGCCCTTAATGCAAAGGAACGCCACGTAATATTACCCCTTATGATAGCAACCTTTATTATGCAGTCCGTCTCTTTTATTACTTTGCCATCACAAGTTCGTACAACGCTTAATTTTACCTTACAATAAAAGATCAAACATATTTAGGAGCAATTTTATTGCTTTATGCACCGATGACAACTTACTTGAAGGATCTTATTCAATCCATAGGTGGGTACGGTGGACACTCATGGCAAGAAACCGAGTTTAAGGGTTTTTGGATGCACAAGTAGTATCCCTACTTAATACGTATTTTTCGCTAGCAAAAGATCCTAGGAAAACAGGACATGTTGGAGGATCCTTAACAATATAACTACTATGCAAATATACCCAAACATAACTCATTACGTTGTCTTCCTTGTCCAACTTCAACTATTTTGATCAAGTTCAAAATAATTAATGGGTATTCACAATCATAGAAGATGTCCAAGATAATATATTTATATATGAAAGTTCTCTTCCTTATACTAATCATTCATGAATTGCTTGTATGACCAATATTGTGATTGTCAAGCTTCAAAATATTTCAGTTTCTGAACCCAATGTGAAGCTACCACTAGGCATGATATGAACATATAATTTCAACTTCATGATATTCAATTCATTCAACAATTTACTCATAGGATATAAGTGAAGCACAAGAGTAAATGACAAACTACCCCAAAAAGATATAAGTGAAGATCAAGCGAGTAGTTATGTAAATGGGTAGCTATTTGAGAATTCTCTTTTATTTAAAAAATTTCAGATCTAAGTATCTTATTAAAACAGCAATCAAAACAAAATAAAATGACATTCCAATAATAGAACAACTCATGTGGAGAAGAAAAACATTAGGCTCAACTGATACTAACCGATAATTGTTGATGGAGAAAGGTGGGATGCCTACCGGGGCGTCCCCAAGCTTAGATACTTGAGACTTCTTGAAATATTATTGTCACGACCGGTTTTTCGGACATAAATTTCCAGAAAATGGCCGTTGTGCTCACCAGCCCCAGGATTACTGTTAGCTGATGAGGCACCAACTTGTTACAGAAATTCCAAGCAAAAGTACAAAATGTGTAGTACAAGACCATTGTGGCCTATGAGTACATCAAATGGTTTTCTAGTGGTCGATGGCGGAAGCGGTTTGTGAATCATCAGTGTATGGGACTCCATTTCCCACGGGAACAGCTGACCAGGTTAACTCCTATCTTCGCGAGGCTGCTATCACCGTTGCTTAGTTTCCGGGGCTGTCACCGCAACGCTCCTCTCCATGCAGAAATCTGGCCAAGACAATAGCCAGGGACAAGCCAGTGAGTACTTTGAATGTACTCGCAAACATTATGAACACTGGGATAATATAATTGATAATCATGCACTGAAATATTCTATGATTGCATCGTCAGTCACAAATAAAATATCTTTTATGCATGCAAGTAGGTTATTTATATGCAACATGAAGAAGCAGTAATAGAGTGGGAATAAAATGCCACAGTTGGGCGTCTGAGCGACACCACATAAAGGGCTTTAAAAGAAATGCCACAGTCGGGCGTCTGAGCGACACCACATAAAGGGCTTTAAAAGAAATGCCACAGTCGGGCGTCTGAGCGACACCACATAAAGGGCTTTAAAAGAAATGCCACAGTCGGGCGTCTGAGCGACACCACATAAAGGGCTTTAAAAGAAATGCCACAGTCGGGCGTCTGAGCGACACCACATAAAGGGCTTTAAAAGAAATGCCACAGTCGGGCGTCTGAGCGACACCACATAAAGGGCTTTAAAAGAAATGCCACAGTCGGGCGTCTGAGCGACACCACATAAAGGGCTTTAAAAGAAATGCCACAGTCGGGCGTCTGAGCGACACCACATAAAGGGCTTTAAAAGAAATGCCACAGTCGGGCGTCTGAGCGACACCACATAAAGGGATTTAAAAGAAATGCCACAGTCGGGCGTCTGAGCGACACCACATAAAGGGCTTACAAGATAAATAATCACAATGAATAACCAGGATGTAGAACCGTCCAGGGATACTCGATAATATAAATAATGCAACGGGTTAGTCCATCACAAGATAATAATCATAATCTTCACAAGTCACAAGTCACGGTCCAAGTTCTGGTTTAACAATCTCTCCTCCGAAGACCGACACTAAGACCAACACTTGACCCATCCCAGACTATAATCCTTAACCATGGACACGGCTATTCGAATAGGTTTTAATCTCTGCAGAGGGTGTACTCTTTACCCACGAGTAACGGATTCCTTTAGTCCATCGGGACTAATTCCTTTTACGGTCTTTTAGTTGAAAACACGCCTAACTTGCACACACCAGCTTAACTCATCGGTGTCTGGAATCACCCACGACACTTGTTAAGCAAAACTCTAAGTGGGGAGGCTACAACCTCGCGTAGCATGGGATCAAATTTATATCGCGCGCTCTAAGGGGTGGCCTCCCCTCTCGGTCCCAACCGGAAACACCCATGCCCCCGGACCAGGTGGCATGCCTACCGGCTACAACCGATATCTTCCACCATGGCCTCTTTGTACGGTGTGTGCTTGAAAGGGGTTGACGACTTACTGAACCATACCCTACCTGCGGCAGGGACAAGTGGTAGTACATAGCAAGTATGGGGGTTAGTGGAAACAAGACTCGGTCTACGGTCGACTCAGGAGGTTTATAAGTTCCCTGCATGACATGTATATCAAATATATTTCAACCGAAGAAATCACCACTCAATGTACCTTACCATGCCATACCGAACATAACCGTCCCGACGGGGACCGGCGACAAGCTCACGCCTACCCAAGGCCGAGGCTTTCCCGGATTCCTTTCCGGCATGCATGCAAGGCACATGAGGATGATTACCATCACAATAATATTCATTTCCAACATCAAGGAAATCACTGATATGCTTCCATGCAAATGATCATGTCACATGAAATAAGAAGTCCTCCAAAGTAAGGTGGTGTTATAAACGTGTCAAATAACACACCAAAAACATTATGCCAGGGTTCAGAATGCTTGCCTTTAAGTTGTGGAGGGGTGAGGTGCTCTCCAAAACTTTTGAAAGTTTCTTCTCTCTCTCCAAAATCCTATTTTAAAATATATTTGAATTAACACACATTTCAAAAACAGTACAAAAAAATTTGTTTGGAAAATTTTCAAATAAATCTTAAAATAAACTAGACCAAATTTGAGGAAGGTAGGAAAAAGAATCAACTCATTTGGAGTTATACTTAAAAAGTTATAGCCAGTCAAAGTTGTGGTCAAAATCTGTTATTTTAAAATAAAACAGAAAAGAAAACGTTTCGGAGGGGAATACGCTTTCGGAGCGGGGGAAACGTACTGGGGGAATTACGCCTTCACTTAACCCACGTGGATAGGCGCAGGGTCACTGACAGTGGGTCCAGAGGGCCCACTGGTCAGGTTTGACCAGTCTTCTCCCTCCTCTTTCTCTGTCCCGAGCGGAGGCAGGACTCCGGCGATCGCCGCCGGCGATTGGCGGCTCTGTTCGAGAAACCGAAGCCATCCACGGGCTCAGGGGGTCAAGGCAGTCCCGCCGGTGGGTGTTACGGTCTCGGGGGTGGACGGGGTCGTCGGCGGTGAGCTTCACGGCGGAGGGGAGCTTCGGGAGCAAGGTGATTTTTCTCCCGCGGTGTGTCCCGATCAAAATTGAGTAGTGGGAATGGTTCACGGGAGGATGAGGAAGCTCTTGGTGGAGCGAACGGAGAGGGGGAGGCCCTGGTGGTGCCGGAATGGCCGGGGCAGTGGCGGCGGCCGCGGTTGCCGGAGATGAGGAAGGAGGCCTCCCCGGGTCGAATGCAAGCTAGGGGAGCGCCATTCGGGTGGCCTGAGGTTGCCTGCGTGCTCGGGGAAGCTCGGGGACCTCTTTTATAGCACGACGAGGTCGGTTCCGCGGCGGTGGATGAGGATGCCAGTGAACCGCCTCTCTGTAGCTTGCAGGGCGACGTGGAGGTGACGAGAGCTAGCCGACGAGCGAGGAGATAAGTTCATGCTGTTCCCAGGGGCATGTGGCGAGCCGGGGTGGCTTTGGTGGCGCCGACCGTGGTAGAGGCGCGCTACGGACGCCGGTGTGCCGCCAAAAGCTCTGTCGGCGTCGCTGTAGGCTGCCAGGGCGGCTTGGCGCGTTGCTGTGAGGGGGATAGCGAGTGGCGTGGCTCTGCAGAGCGGGCCAAAACCAGGGGGGCCAGCGTGTCGGCTCGGGCGCGGGTCGTGCAATACGCGCGCTCTGGGCGCGTCCCGTGCACGCACTGAATGTGCTCGACGAAATGCTAAAGCATGCTAGAGGTTGCGGTTGAGGCTGGGGGTTAACAGGTCTAGGTTTGGGCTTGCAAGGAGATCAGTGGACAAGCTGGTTTGGTCAGGGGATCAGGTTCACAGTGCAAACCAAAAATTTATGCCAAAACAGATCCTGCTCATAAGGTGTTTGCCAAAATGTCAAGGGCACTTAGGCAAGTCTTGGAGTGGTCAAAACCTCCAGATGGAAGTCTCTTTAGATGCACAAGAGGGTGGTGAGGTTAGTTTGCCAAAATCAGAAGCTTGTTAGTGCAAGTTTTGCAAAACTTCAATTCTGGACAGGAAATAAATGACATTATTTCATGAACCAAAAATAATCCAATGGGTGCATGCCCCTGGATTTAGGGGTTTGGTAGGGCTGTCTACAAGTAGGAGAAAGCACAAGATCATTGGAGCAAAATTAAATAGGGTTGTAGTAGAAATCACAAGGCTGGACCAGAATGAAGATGAGGTTGATTCACTCAAATTTTTCAAATAACATCATTGGGTTTTTGCATAAAGTTGAATCATATGTTACTACCAATATCCCATAATTTTGGTGGAGGCTAGAAATAATTATTTAAATGAGTTGTAGTGCAAAAATGCACTTTGGACCAGAGAAGAAAAATTGAGTTTAGAGCTCAAAATATTACATGAATAAAATATATTTTTGCATAAAAGTGATTTAAAAACATCACATGACATCTCCAAATTTTGGTTGGAATTTTAAGTGAATTTATCAAATGGTTGTAGTTCAAATATGGCCATTTAACCTTGAAAAACCATTTTCAAGAAAGTAAAGATCAAGCAACTTAATTATTTAATTAGTTATATTATATAAGGGAAAGTTTCTCTTGAGAGATTAAATATGTCCAATGACATATTTGAAAAGTTTTCTCTTTGGGAAAAACTCATCATAACAGGGAAGGAAATGATTTTAAAAATCAAAATGGAGCTCAGAAATTCAAAGTTTTAATTCCTGGCAAAAATTTTAATGCATTAAAACAAGGCCAAAATTTTGGGGTGTCACAATTATCTTGGGATGCCTTGCGCATCCCCAAGATTGAGCTTTTATGTCTCCTTAAGTCCTTTTATATCACGGTTTCCCTAAATCTTAAAAACTTTATCCACACAAAACTCAACAAGAACTCGTGAGATAAGTTAGTATAAATCAATGCAAAAACCTTATCATTCTCTACTATAGAAAATCACTAAAAATATTATTTAACATTGCATACTGAATGCCTTTGCATATTTAATAGTCATATCCTCAAATAGAATCATTAAACAAGCAAACATATGCAAACATAACAGCAATCTGTCAAAACAGTACAGTTTGTAAAGAATGCAAGAAGATTCATACTCCTGTAACTCCAAGATTTTGAAAAATCACCACACTGTAGAAAATTTGTTTTAGCTTATTGTGTAAAAATTTCAAGATTTTATCACGTTCTGAATTTCCAGGATAATTCAGACAATGATAGAAAACTTTTTGTTTTTAAACAACATGTAGACTTGCAAATAAGCATGGTAAAGGCTATCCTTGACATTTTTATTAAAATGAAAGATGCAAAACATTATTATAAATATAGGAAAGAAAATGCAAATAAAATAAAATTATGCTCCAAGCAAAACACATATCATGTGACGAACAAAAATATAGCTCCAAGTGTTACCGATAATGTTGAAGACGGAAGAGGGCATGCCTTCCGGGGCATCCCCAAGCTTAGTTGCTTGGATCTTCCTTGAATATTACCTTGGTGTGCCTTGGGCATCCCCAAGCTTAGGTTCTCGTCACTCCTTATTCTCCTCATATCGATATCTCACCCAAAACTTGAAAACTTCAATCACACAAAACTTAACGGAACTTTGTGAGATGGGTTAGTATGATAAAGAGCAAACCATTCACTTTGGTACAGTCAAAGACAAGATTCATAATTTTTCTCACACAATACCTGTTGTACCTTATCATTTCCACAATTTATATTGAACAATATAAGCCATAGAAACTAGAAAACAAGCAAATTATGCATTGAAAACGGAATATGTCAAAAATAGAACAACCTGTAATGATTTGGACAAAAACCATACTTTTGTAAATCCAAAAATTCTGAAAAATTAGGACAACGTAGGAAATTAGCATATCTATCATCTGTAAAAAAAACTCAGAATTTTATCATGTTCTAGTGAACTTAAACAATTCTGTTACTGGAAGCAAAAGTTTTTGTTTTTTGCACAAAATCAAGTCAACTATCATCCACACTATCCCAAAGGCTTTACTTGGCACTTTTTTAAACTAAAGATATAAAAGATTATTACTACAGTAGCCTAATCATGTGAACACACAAAAACAGTAGGTAAAAGTGTTGGGTTGTCTCCCAACAAGCGCTTTTCTTTAATGCCTTTTTAGCTAGGCATGATGATTTCAATGATGCCCACATAAAAGTAAAGAATTGAAACATAACGGGAGCATCATGAAGCATATTACTAGCATATTTAAGTCTAACCCACTTCCTATGCATAGGGATTTTGTGAGCAAACAAATTTTGGGGACAATAATCAACTAGCATAGGAAGGAAAAACAAGCAAAACTTTAAGATTTTCAACACATAGAGAGGAAACTTGATATTAGTGACATATGTAAAAGCATATGTTCCTCTCTCGTAATAATTTTCAATAGCATCATGAATGAATTCAACAATGTAACTATCACATACAACATTATCCTTTTCATGATCCACAAGCATAGAAATTTTATTACTCTCCACATAAGCAAATTTCCTCTCATTTATAGTAGTGGGAGCAATCTCAACAAAATAACTATCATGTGATTGAAAATTAAAATCATGATGACAAATTTCACGGATATCATTATTCTTTATATCATACATGTCATCACCATAATCATCATAGATAGCAACTTTGTTGTCATAATCAATTGAAACCTCTTCCAAAATAGTGGATTCATCACTAAAGTCATGACCTCTCCAACTCCACTTTCATAATTATTAGAATAAGATTCAACACCCTCCAAAATAGTGCGATCATCATTACATAAAGTTGACACTCTTCCAAACCCACTTTCATCAATATAATCATCATAAATAGGACGCATACTTTCATCAAAATAAGTTTTCTCATGAAAACTTGGGGGACTAAAAATATCATCTTCATCAAATATAGCATCCCCAAGCTTATGGCTTTGCATATCATTAGCATCATGTATATTCAAAGAATTCTTACTAACAACATTGCAATCATTCTCATCATTTATGCCAAACATTTTACTGAATTCTTCTTCTATAAATTGAGCATAATTTTCCAATACATCATTTTCAAGAAAGAAATTATAAAGATGAACAATATGATTAATTCCATTTTTTTAGTTTTCTTTTTATAAACCAAACTAGTGATAAAACAAGAAACTAAAAGATTCAATTGCAAGATCTAAAGATAAACCTTCATGCACTCACCTCCCCGGCAACGGCGGCAGAAAAGAGCTTGATGTCTACTACACAACTTGTTCTAGCTTGTAGAATTGTGTTGGGCCTCCAAGCGCAGAGTTTAGTAGGATAGTAGCAATTTTCCCTCAAGTGGATGACCTAAGGTTTATAAATATGTGGGAGGCATAGGTTGAAGATGGTCTGTCTCAAACAACCCTACAACCAAATAACAAAGAGTCTCTTGTGTCCCCAACATACCAAATACAATGGTAAATTATATATGTGCACTAGTTCGGCGAAGAGATGGTGATACAAGTGTAGTAATGCTAGAAGATATTGATTTTTGTAATAGTAACAATAAAAATAGCAAGGTAGTAAGTAACAAAAGTGAGCACAAACTGTATTGCAATGCTTGAAAATGAGGCCTAGGGTTCATACTTTTGCTAGTGCAATCTCTCAACAATGCTAATATAATTGGATCATATAACCTTCCCTCAATGTGTGATGAAGAATCACTCCAAAGTTCCTATTTAGCGGAGACATAAGAAGAAATTTTGTGTTGGGTACGAAACCACCTCAAAGCTATTCTTTCCAATCAATCTATCCTAGAGTTCATACTAAAATAACACCAAGCTATTCTTTCTGATCGATCTATCCAAGAGTTCGTACTAAAATAACACCATATGATACACATCAACCAACTCTGATGTCACCTAGATACTCTAATGTCACCACAAGTATCCATGAGTTAATTATACGATACACATCAAACAATTTTAGATTCATAATACTCTATCCAACACAAAGAACCTTAAAGTGTGCTGCAAGATTTCTATCGGAGAAACAAAGACGAGAACATGCAGCAACCCCTATGCATAAATTACCCAAATGTCACCTTTGGAATCCGTGAGTTAAGTGCCAAAACACATATAGTGAATCAATATGATACCCCATTGTCACCACGGGTTTTCATAGCAAGACATACATTAAGTGCTCTCAAATCCATAAACATATTCAATCAGATAAATGGAATCTCAAAGGGAAAACTCAATTCATCACAAGAAGATAGAGAGGGCAAAACACCATATGATCCAACTATATTTACAAATCCCATGATACATCAAGATTGTGCCAACTCAAGAACATGAGAGAGAGAGAGAGAGAGATTAAACACATAGCTACTGGTACAAACCCTCAGCCCCGCGGGTGGACTACTCCCTCCTCATCATGGTGGCCATAGGGGTGATGAAGATGGCCTCCGGTGATGATTTCCCCCTCTGGCAGAGTGCCGGAACAGGGTCTAGATTGGTTTTTCATGGCTACATAGGCTTCCTATAGCGACCAGACCTCAAACAGTCTGATCTCTGTGCTCCGGTGTCATCCCTGGATCAGTAATGCTGACACCACACAGTACTCGAAGGATTTATAGCAGAGTAGCAATCACACACTTATTACATTGAGTGTCTCAAAAGAGAACTTATTACAATAAATATGGCTTAAGGCCATCTAATAACGATAACAGCGGAAGGCTTGGAAGATAAGTGAGTCCATCAACTCCAACGGCATCACTGAGTATAGAACCACGACCTAAAAACTCCTTATTCGTCGTCTGAAAAGTCTGCAACATTAACGTTGCAGCCCGAGAACGGGTCAGCACATGGAATATGCTGGCAAGGTAACACATAGGGAGTAATGGAATGAAACAACTATACTATATGCATATTTGGCTGGTGGAAAGCTCTATGGTTACAGTTTTTGCGTAAAGCCAATTTTTCCCTACTTCAAAGGAATAAATTTAATTACTATCATGGTGTTTGTTAAACATTGAGAATGGTTGACAGCATTCTCAATCTCAATTAAGCATCATCATTTAACAAACCCAACAAAATTAACTTTAGAGTAACATGTTGAGATTCACATGAAAATCCAGGTACTAGATACTCAAGATGGCCATAACCGGGGACACGGCTAACCATGATTAGTTTATTACACTCTGCAGAGGTTTGCGCACTTTTCCCCACAAGACTTGATCGCCTCCGTTGGATTTCTCGCACTACAAGGTGTTTGAGAAACGGATGACCGAGACACAGTCTTCCAGAAATGCTAGCACCATATGATGGATAGACCGGTACACCTACTTTCCCCTACATCTGCTAGTCTACCCTGTAAGAGTTCGCACGACTTAATCAACTATGCCAGAGCCCATAATGGCTTGTGGCTGCACACAGAAGTTTCTAGTATGAATAATCTCATGATCCGTTTGAGCCTGGGTGGCGGTCCAAAAGAAAAATAGGCAAGTCCTGGAATACCCAGGTGCCTCAATCCACCCAGATGTGTGTTTAGGTTGCCACCTTAGATAAACCATTAATTAACAATCTCACATCTATCATGGATATCACTCACCCAATCCACGTCTACTAGCATAGCATGGCATAATAAGCAAACGTAGAAATAACTCCCAAAGGTTTGATAATAAACAGGTAATAGGGACTACCTCATCTACTTCCCATCCCACAATTTATATTAGATCCTAATCATGCAATGTGTGAGGATTGATCTAATGCAATAAAACTGGGTTGTAGAAAAAAGGTATGATCAAAGTGTTACTTGCCTTGCTGATGATCCGCGAAACCTAGAGATTCAAAGTAACAGGCGGCGCACTCCGGGTATTCTATCGCAGACAAACAAACAAGCATACAATAAGTACTCATCTAATGCACAGGTAAAACTCAAATAGAAGATCTAACCAGAAAGTTCAACTTAAGAACCCTGGTTTGCAAAAAAAATCAAATCGAACGTAGCAAAA